>NC_051159.1:23277247-23398286 GCF_013339745.2 Dermacentor silvarum
GGATCGGGTAGAAGCAAATCTCGAAGGCGATGTTTTAGCTGGCTGAGCTGGCATGCAGCGCTGCTGTGTTTGTGTGCGTGCGCGAAATGCGCCCTTCTCCCCTCTCTGCCCCGTTGTCTGAGCCGTGGCTCTGATATTTGATGCATTTTAATTTACACTCCGCGTCATCGTCAGACACCCGATCCCCAGCATCGGGATGAGCCTGGGAGTACAGGGTTTTTCACAGTCCACTGTACTATCATGGCTATGCTTTGAAAGGGAGAGCAATAGGGTGGGGCAATCATGGCGCCGACATGAAAGAAGGAAGACACGTTCCAGTGTGTTCATGGCCAGGTTTCTAGGTGAAGCATCGCGCCGGGCACAGCTTTCGACCTGCTCCATTTTTGTCACACTAAGCGAGAAAGTATAAAAAAAATCATAGCATATCCACGGGGTGAATGATGATGAGTGGGCGAAGCTCCGGAGGGAATCATCGGATCTCCCGCAAGGGGACGCTAGCACAAACGCGTTAGAAACGTGCAGTACTCTCTAGTAAGGGGGAGCGGCCACAGCGTCTTACGCAGCCATTTACACATGCCGGAACGTGCACCGCGTTTGCCAACGCCATCACATGACTGCTGAGAGAGTATACCTCCCGTATTCATAAACGCTCCTCGACTTGAACTTGACTTGCCACCGCCTTGGCAGCGCGTTCGAAACGCGTTGAAGGTAAGGCGGAGAGGCCACAGCGTCTTACACCAGCTTCTTACACGGCCATAACGCGCTAGCACAAACGCGTTAGAAACGCGCTAGAAACGCGGCCTTTCGTTAATGTTGGGTTTATTGCCATCGTGGTGCGTGTGTCTATGTGCGCTTCGTGGCGTAGTGGTCACTACGTGGTTGACTGTTATACCAATGCAATAAAGAAAAAAAAAAAAGCTTCGTGGCGTAGTGGGCTAACGCCGCGCGCTCGGAAGCGCGGGGTCCCTGGTTCGATTCCGCGCTACGGACACAACTTCGGAATTTTTTTTCTCATTTTTCTCAGACTGGTTACACACTACTACTACGACGACGGGACGGAACGGGTGCCGCTATAAGGAGCTTCGCTCCTAAAAAATGGGAGCAAGACCCCGAGCTCAAAGGTGGGTCCTGGTGCCTTTACTTGTAGATGGTTTGCCCGTAACGTCACAGGTGCAGATGCTCATTGTTCTAATATTGAAACATGTTTGCCACGATGACATCAGTGCACCACGTCACGCTAACCTCACCCATCCTGCTAGCTTAGCAGATGAGCTGTCGCGCTGCTGGCTCGAGGACGCGGGTTTCATTCCCGGCCACGGTGGCCGTATTTCCATCGAGGCGAAATGCAGGAACACCCGTGCACTTAGATTTAGGTGCACGTTAGAGAACCCCAGGTGGTAAAAATTAATCCGGAGTCCCCCACTGCGTCATGCGTCCCATTAAAATCAGTTCTGGAGCGTAAAACCCCAGCAATTAAAATTATTATTAGCGCATCAACATGGTTTGCTTTTTGACAGTAACCGGTTTTCAGAGGATTACCGCTGTTATAAATTTGTCGTTTACCTTTGCTCTTTGTGCACCGTCACGGCTTTTACCATTTCGAGCGAGTTACGTTCGAAACGTGCTCGTCATCGAAAACGGCTGCGCGGTTCTTAAACTGATGTGCCGTGTAATCTTTTAAAGCTTATAAATGTGCCGTGTAATCTTTCAAAGCTTCGCTTACAACGATTTAGACAGTGGAATCTGTTGTCTGTTACTTCATTTTAACGCACGTTCTTCGCGTGCTAGAGACCTTAGATGGTGGCTAGGTTGGTGTAAATGTACACAATATTGACCCTTTTCGCGGAGCAGGTTGTTCTAGAGAAACTAGATGGCGCTATCGGCGGCGCGCCATACACTGCCTCAGCGAAAGCGCATGAATACAAAATCATCACCGCTTCTGCCCTCTTTCTCTCCCATCAGCTGTCGGAAATGTAACTGGGTTTTCGCTCACGCAATGTTTCCATTCATGCTGTAAAATGTGGAGCGGTGAATTGAAACCATGTGCAGTAGTTCACTGCAAAAATAGTGAGTGGCATATTAAGGAATAGAATGAATATGTGTGACCAAGTTCACGCACCGTTAGTTCACGCACCGTTCACGCATACGGATAGCCTCTGTTGCCGGCCCTCTTCAATGTACGACTTTCCTCGTAAATAAAAAAATCACTTATCGGCCAGCGTTGTATCGCTAACCTCAGAAGAAAGACTTCAGCCGGGCACTTCGGCAAGAGTGAGTACCGCTTCTTAAACAATGACAAAGGGAAGTAGCGCCGCTTCCTGGTATAGTAAGTTTCGCGCACTTTATCTACACACATTTACCCCTACTCGCACGCAAACTTACGCACACTCTATCGCCAACGTCTTAAGAATATGTGAATGGGCGCACACTTGAATCAGTGCGCCAAAATCATGGGCTCGGAATACATTTTTAACCTCGCTTTTAGAACAAGCACCATATACGCTGCTCGCGCCGTTTGGACAAAGCTTAATGAGCTCCAACATGCACACCACTAGAAAGTCCGAGCCCGGCCCGGGTGCGCGTCAAAATACCCGGCCCGGGCGCGCGTCAAAATACCCGGCCCGGGCGCGCGTCAAAATACCCGGCCCGGGCCCGCGTCAACATACCCGAGCCCGGCCCGGGCCCGGGTCGAAAAGCACATTCCGTGCCCGAGCCCGTGACAAAATTGCCCTACCCGGCACTGCATAGGGCTCGGGCTTTCGGGTAAGCCCGAGGCCGTGCAGTGCTCTACTCTGAGCTCTGGCCATAACTTCGTGTCGTCCACCCAATGAGCGTCTACGATATCTCCCGAAACAGAGGTTTCCTGAGCTGCACCGGGCGTCATGTACATCCATTGTAAACACGGAGACAGTTGAGGCAAGCAATGGACGTGTGATCACGTGATCAAACACGGCAGCGCCCAGGGGATCGCTTGAAAAGGGTCACTAGAGTGTGTCCCAGCTAACCAAGGCTAAGGTAATTGAAAAAAAAAAAACACCGAGAAAACGAGACCGGACGATCAGACAAATAACGCAAGATATCACAGCGCGAGAGACTGGTTTTGGCTCATAAAAACAAAAAGCCGTGGGCGCGTCGCCGTCGCAGACCGCTGGACAGCTGAACTTTTTCTATGCTGTAGGCAGAGGTCACGTGAGAGGTCGATGATGCTGAACATTATTTTGCGTTCACGACAGCTAAAAAGCAGAGTTCGTAGTTAATATTACTCTTAAAAACTAAAAATATTAACGTAGTACTATCTCATAAAATAAAAGCACTGTGATTTCGCCCTCTGCAGCGATTCGCTAGAACTTGAGAACTTCCGGGGCCAACCAAAAAGTGTTCTGTATGCAAGCATGATGTCACTGTTGTTGATGCCAAAGGTCCATCGTGAGGCGGCACGGAGATTTTGTTACGTCGGGTTGTGCAAAAAAGTATTGCCGTAGTCGAATATGAAAGTGTATGCACAAATAAAGCTGCAAATAAAAATGGCTATATTTGGCTAGGAATATTTTTGCTCTTTTTAGTGTGTGGCTACATTTCGGCGACAATTTCTCTAGCTTTGGGCTACGCCACCTTGTGCGACCTGACAACACTGGCATAAGATGCTCTCGCATGTAAAAAAAATGCCCGGCAACCAGCTCGGGCGCGCACTCTTCGGCGGCGTCCGCGTCTTCCGTTAAAAGCAGATGTCATGCAAACGACAGGGGCGTTCGCTTCAACGGGCACGCCGTAACGTTGCATTTGTGCGGCTTGAGTCTAACAGCAACCGTTGTTGTCGGTGTCTGTTCGAGGGCCCTAATACTAACAGCGCTGCTACGCGCAGTGTGCACTTCTCAATTTGCTAGTCTAAGATGGAGGGGGGGGGGGGGGGGGGGGGACGCCTGAGTGCCCTCAGTAGAAGTTGTCAGCTACATGGCCCAACGGGATCAACACACGCAGCCGGTTGCCTTGGCAACCAAAACGGCGATAATTTATTTCGCGGCCGCCAGGTGCCGACAGCATGACACTTGCTCCGTGTGACCTTTTCTGGTCGCCGCAAATAGCGGAGTTTCCGGTCTCTTGTTCGGTGGCCATGGATGAGAGCGAGGCCGGGCCGTCTTCTCGGAGCGCTCCGCGGGAGCGGGAGGCTTTGCGGCGTCGTCGTCGTCCGCAAGCAGCCTCTGACTACTCCGAGGGTATTCCCCGGCGAGCTGCTTCACAGCATAGGGTCCGGAATGCCAAGAGCGCGAAGCTAGCGTCGGAGACTGAGGAAGAGCGAGCCGTTCGGCTCGCCAAACGTGTGGCTAACGATGCGTATCTACCCAAGACTAATCAGTCATGTCAAACCATTGACTTAGGCACAGCTGTCATACCTGGCTTAACGATGAGTGTATACCCGAGTATAATCATCATCATCATCAGCCTATATTTATGTCCACTGCAGGACGAAGGCCTCTCCCTGCGATCTCCAATTACCCCTGTCTTGCGCTAGCGTATTCCAACTTGCGCCTGAAAATTTCCTAACTTCGTCAACCCATCCGGTTTTCTGGCGACCTCGACTGCGCTTCCCTTCTCTTGGTATCCATTCTGTAACCCTAATGGTCCACCGGTTATCCATCCTACGCATTACATGGCCTGCCCAGCTCCATTTCTTGCGCTTAATGTCAACTAGAATATCGGCTATCCCTGTTTGTTCTCTGATCCACACCGCTCTCTTCCTGTCTCTTAACATTAGTCCTAAGATTTTTCGTTCTATCGCTCTTTGTGCAATCCTTAACTTGTTCTCAAACTTCTTTGTTAACCTCCAAGTTTCTGCCCCGTATGTTAGCACCGGTAGAATGCAATGATTGTGCACTTTTCTTTTTAGCGACAGTGGTAAGCTCCCAGTAAGGATTTGGCAATGCCTGCCGTATGCACTCCAACCCAATTTTATTCTTCTGTAAATTTCTTTCTCGTGATCAGGGTCCCCTGTGAGTAATTGACCTAGATAAATGTACTCCTTTACAGACTCTAGAGGCTGACTGGCGATCTTGACTTCTTGTTCCTTTGCCAGGCATTACTTCTGCATATTGACACAATGATGTGGGGCTCCCGCACCGCGGGATGGCGCGCGCAAAGGTCGGCGCCATGAAAGACGACGAAGCACGTAGGCTGCACGCTCTTCTTCTGGCCCGCCATTAAAGAGAAGCGACTATTTTTTCAAGACTCCGTCTTCGATCTACGTTACATTTTTCTGGTGGAGGTGTGGGTACATGCTACCGCTTCCAGATCGAACCCCGTCTACAAGCCCAGTACGAAGTCCGGTCTTGCTGACTCCTGTTCACGTACGCGGACAGGCCGTCGACTTCAAGAACTGCCACCTAAGTACGAGCCTCTACCCAACCGAGTCAGAAGGATGAATACATCAGTTCCATCTTCTTCCTCAACCGCACCGACCGAGGTCGTCCTTAACCAGCCGCTAATCCCCAAATCCTTCCATGGCGACACTTTCGAGGATGTAGAGGACTGGCTTGATCACTTTGAGCGTGTCGCAGAATTCAACGACTGGACTCCGGAGCGCAAGCTACGCAATGCCTACTTTGCCCTCGAGGACTATGCGTGGACATCGTTTGAGAACCGTGAGGCGGTCTTATCAACATGGGACGAATTCCGACGGCAGCTAATCAACACATATGCCAGCCCCAATCGCAAGGAGCGAGCTGAATCGGCAATTCAAGCGAGAGTACAGCGGCCGAACGAAAGCGTCGCAATGTTTGTCGTAGATATGTGCCGACTTTTCTCACGCGCGGATCCGTCCATGCCGGAAGAAAAGAAGCTAAGGCACTTGATGCGCGGTGTCAAGCAAGAGTTATTCCGTGGCATAATATGCAATCCACCAAAGACCGTTGCAGAGTTTCTCGCGGAATCCATATCAACGGAAAAGGCACTGCAGCAGCGAACAAGGCTGTACAACCGCGACGTGTCGACCCTCTCGCGTGACCCTCGACGCCTTGCGGGAGCTCATTAGGCTTGTTGTTCCAGAAGAGCTCCAAAAGCTTCAGGTGGCTGCGGCATCGGTACCGCGACTCGCTCTGGCTGAGGTCGTCCGGGAGAAAATCAGGCAGGCAGTCCAAGTTCCCGAGCGAAGCGAGACACCACAGTCCGAGACACGGCAGCCACAGCCTGGCATGTCGTATGCGGAAGTTGCGCGAAGTTCGTTGTCCCTTACTTTTCACTGTATGAGCTACGTCCCGGACTTCCATGGTGTGCGCGCCGTGGAACAAGCAACTGGCGACTTCAGGCCTCGCCGCACGCCATTTATGGCTGAAGCACGACCAACCCGCAAGAGCGACGTATGGCGCACTGCAGACCGGAGGCCCTTGTGTTTTCATTGCCGTGAAGCCGATCACCTCTACAGGGCATGTCCTTACTGCCGAGCTGGGCTCCGTGGATTTTCATTGAATGCGCCGTGCCCGCGCAATGGCGAACGCCCCCTGGAGATTGAAGCCTACCTCGCGGACGCCAGGACCTCGTTTGCCCCACGATTCCGTCACACCCGGTCACCGTCACCAGCCCGACACAGGTCTCCCAGCCTCCTCTTCACGCCGAGTGCTACAAGGCATCGCTCACCCAGCCCTGCTTCCCGGGAAAACTGAGTCCAGCAACCTGCGGACGTGAGGTCGCTGATGATGCGAATGCTGAAGATCCTCCACTACGACGACCGCGATATGACGCAATTGAGACGCAGAGAAATCAGTGCAGTTCGGTGTCAGTATCTCGACGTACCAGTTACCATAGATGACCACGGAGTCATCGACATGGGTGCGGATACGTCTGTTATGAGCCAGAATCTCGCGCGTATACTGAACAAAGTTTCGACGCAATGGGCCGCAACTCAGATTCGTACTGCAGGAGGGCACCTCATAACTCCAATGGGCCGGTGCACGGCACGAGTCAACACTCGCGGTTTCACGTACATCGGCGACTTCGTCATTCTTCCTGAATGTTCAAAGGACCTTATACTCGGCGTGGATTTCCTTCAGGCGAACGGTGCCATGATCGACCTGCAATAGTCTAGAGTCAGCTTTGCTACTACACAAGCCATAGCGAACAGTAATGACAAAACGACCGTGACATCGCGCTTCACGTTGCCGACGATCACGTCACGTTGCCACCCAAGAGCAGCGTGCTTACCCTTGTCCGATGCGACATGGAGGACGATGCCGAAGGAATTGCTGAGGCAAACATCCCCCTGCTTCTTGAGCGCCACATTTGAATAGCCAGAGGGCTTCTTCAGGTGCGAAACAGATGTTCAGTCGTGTTGCTAACAAACTTTAGCAACGAGTATCGGCATGTAACACGAGGAACGACAATCACATTTCTTCGCGAAATCATTGATGTTACTGACATTGGCACATTGGAAATCGCATTGTCTCAACAATCTGAGTTACCCAGCCTAAAAGAACGGATTCACGTTAACGCTGCTCCGCCAGACCATCAGAAAGACAGTGTACTGAGTCTCGTGAATGAATTTGCCGAGTGTTTTTTCAACGTCGTCCAAAGTACGGCGCACATCCATCACAAAGCACCGCATTATTATGGACGAATCCGCATGTCCTGTTCGCCAGCATCCTTAGTGTCTCCAGTGGAAAGGGAAGCGATCAAGCAGCAGGTGAAAGAGATGCTCCAAGACGACGTGATCCAGCCGTCCACAAGCCCGTGGGCCTCCCCTGTAGTGTTAGTCAGAAAGAAAGACAACACATTACGTTTCTGTGTAGATTACAGAAGGTTGAATCGTCTCACCAAGCGCGATGTTTATACATTGCCACGCATCGACGACGCATTGGATCGTCTACAACATGCCAAGTTTTTTTCTTTGTTGGATCTTAAATCCGGGTATTGGCAAATCGAAGTTGATGAGCAGGATCGTGAAAAAAACAGCGTTTGTGACACCTGACGGGCTTTATTAGTTCAAAGTTCTCCCCTTCGGTCTCTGTTCCGCACCTGCCACCTTTCAGCGGATGATGGATACCGTGCTTGATGAACTCAAACGGCAAACCTGCCTCGTATACTTGGATGACGTCGTCGTGTTTTCGAGCATGTTTGACGAACATCTCGCACGACTCGAGAGCGTCCTCGCTGCGATCCGTACTGCCGACCTCACCATAAAGCCTGAAAAATGCTACTTCGGGTTCCAAGAGCTCAAAATTCTTGGCCATGTCGTTGGTCCTAAAGACGTCCGACCAGACCCCGATAAGTTAGCTGCCATCGCCGAATTATAGACGCTTCGTCGAGGGATTCTCAAGAATTGCTGAACCTCTGACACGACTTACACGCGATGATGTGCCTTTCATTTGGGAGGACGAGCAGCAGCAGTCGTTCAATGAATTGCGCAAGCGTTTGCAAGCTCCAATACTTGCCCCAATACTTGCTCATTTCGACGAAGACGCAGACACAGAAATCCATACTGACGCCAGCAATGCGGGTCTCGATGCAGTTCTTGTGCAGTGGCAAGATGGTGCGGAACGCACCATTGCTTATGCAAGGTGCAGTCTCACCAAGGCTGAGAAAAACTATTCAACCACTGAAAAAGAATGCTTAGCGGTTGTGTGGGCAATTAGTAAATTCCGACCATACTTGTACGGCAGGCCGTTTAGGGCTGTCAGCGATCACCACGCCCTGTGCTGGCTTGCCAACCTCAAGGATCCCTCAGGCAGACTAGCCCGTTGGAGCCTACGCTTACAAAAGTACGACATAACCGTTGTCTACCGATCTGGAAGAAAGCACAGCGACGCTGACTGTTTGTCACGCGCACCGCTCCCTACGACATCATCGGACCCTGACTATGACTTGCCATTTGTCGGCGTTGTCGACGCCGTAAAGATGGCTGAGCACCATTGCGCTGACCCTGAGCTGCTGCCGCTGATCGAGCACCTTCAAGGAGTTGAAGGTGTTTTACCTCGCTCGCTCTTGCGCGGCTTATCATCGTACAACAACGATGATACAGGAAAAACTGCGGAAGTGGTCCAAATACGTATCTCCTTGTCGTGCCGTCGGCGCTGCGCCAAGACATTTTGCAAGCCTGTCATGATGAGCCATGCGCGGGACACCTGGGATTCGCTAAGGATACGACAGAAGTATTATTGGCCCCGGCTTTTTAGGGGCGAAGCTCCTTAGGGTGTGGGTCTGTCCCTCCTCTGTAGTATGTAGTAGTAGTAGTCGTCGTAGTAGGTAGCCACGTCTACTTTTATGAAAAAAAAAATTCCGAAAGTTGTGTCCGTAGCGCGGAATCGAACCAGGGTCTCCTCGCTTCCGAACGCGCGGCGCTAACCACTACGCCACGAAGCGCACACGGACACACGCACCACGATGACAATAAATACCCAACATTAACGAAAGACTGCGCTTTTCTAACGCGTTTGATCTAGCGCGTTACGGCCCGTGTAAGAAGCTGGTGTAAGACGCTGTGGCCTCTCCCCCTTACTAGAGAGTACTGCACGTTTCTAAAGCGTTTGTGCTAGCGTCCCTTTAAGCGGGAGATGGTGCAATTATAATGAAGGGCGCTGTTTTAAAATAGGAATGACGTCACATATGGCGCGTGTCATTGGTGGAAGTCAATCGTTCGATTTAGTGCGGCGAGACTGGGCGAATTACACGGAAGATTCACGGTTTACCGATGATTCCCTCCGGAGCTTCGCCCACTCTTCATCATTCACCCCGTGGATATGCGGTGTTTTTTCTTCTGTGCAACGGTACGTAAAGACCTGCCGCGATTGTCAGCGTCGCGAGAAACCGCCCTTTAAACCAACTGGCTTTCTCCACTCTGTAGACCCTCCTCAAGCACCGTACCAACAAATAGGAATGGATCTACTTGGGCCATTCCCAGTTACCTCTTCGCGCAACAGTTGGATAGTCGTCGCTACCGACTACTTAACCCGGTATGCCGAAACCGAAGCTATTCCGCAAGCAAACTCGCATGAAGTGGCCAAGTTCTTCGTCCACCACATCGTCCTACGACATGGTGCACCGTCTGGTCTCATCACGGATCGCGGTACAGCATTTACAGCCGAATTTATGCAGGACATTCTCCAGCTGACCCATACTTCTCACGGCAACGGCACTGCCTATCACCCTCAAGCCAATGGATTAACGGAACGTCTGAACAGAACGCTGGCTGATATGCTCTCCATGTATGTCGACGTAGAGCACAAGATGTGGGACCCTATGTGACCTTTGCGTATAATACTGCTGTAGAGGAGACTACACAGTTTACGCCGTTTGAACTTCTATACGGGTGCCACATCACCTCAACACTTGACGCCATGCTACCTGTGTCTGATAATAGCCCGACCAGCGAAAACGTGGAAGAGTTTGTGCAAAGAGCCGAAGAAGCCCGCCAGCTTGCTCGGCATCGTATCCGGAGCCAACAGCATACCGACACCCTTCGATACAACCAGGGTCGACGCGACGTCCATTACAATACCGGCGACTGCGTGTGGGTCTGGACGCCCATCCGTCGCCGTAGACTCTCCCAAAAGTTGCTCCTCCGGTATTTCGGTCCCTACAAGGTTACACGCCGCCTGAGTGACGTAACCTACGAAATCGTCCCCTGTAGTTCCGACCCCGGTTCGCTCCGTCATCGTCGTCACGCTGAAGTTGTTCATGTAGTGCGCATGAAACCATACTATGCGCGTACGTGAACGCCAAGATGCACCTGAGGAGCTCCATTTATTATCGTGGCTGAAAGAACTTTTTGACGCGACCGAGACGGTCGCTTTTTCCACGGGGGGCAAATGACACAATGATGTGGGGCTCCCGCACCGCGGGATGGCGCGCGCAAAGGTCGGCGCCATGAAAGACGACGAAGCACGTAGGCTGCCCGCCATTAAAGAGAAGCGTCTATTTTAACACGAAGGTGTTTTATGCCGGGGTCCACCAAGACTTCACTGACGTATTTCCGTCACGGAAATACGTCATAGAACATAATACAAAGAAAGAAACCAGAAGAAAAAGTTCCACAAACATGCAAAATTTGGAAATCGAACCCACGACCTCTCGGTCCGCGACGATAGATCGCCGAGCGTTTAACCCATTGCGCCACAAACGCATTTGCAGAGAGCTACACAGACGCGCCTTATATATCTAACACTCCTCCGTGTACCCGCGCTCTTGCTCGGGGCGGTGCCGCCGCCTACGAGCAGAAAAGAGAAGTACTGCATTATGACACTAACGCGCACCGACAGTGAACGCTTCGGTGGTCTCAGCACTACGACGCCTCGATGCCAGCATTCGAAGGGACGCTGGCATCAAGAAGCACTACCAACGCCACCTAGGTGGCGTTCACCGTACTCAGCACAGCGGAGCGTGGCCTCCGCAATTAGCTCTGAAAATGTTTCTGAAGTTGATCGCGTGGGCTGCAATTACGACGCGCTGTACGCGCTGATTTGACTCGGTGACGATTCAGTTACGTGCTTTGTCTTGCGCGTTGTATTAGTGTGTCAGTTACGTGCTTCGTCTTTCGCGTTGTGCTAGCGTGTGCAGCGTAGTGCAGCTTCCATATGCACGACGGTTGCTCATGGTCATCGACGTTGGTAGTCGTGATGGAGGAGACGTGCCACCAGGCGTCAGCGTGGGTGCATCAACGCCTAAGGGCGCTTTAGCCACAAAACACCAATAGGCATTATATATCAATGTGCAATAAACATTACACTACTTCTGTGAAGACACGTTTCACTTTCGTGTTCTATACCGATTCCTATATAAGAGGGATCAACCACATTTTTTTCCAAGACTCTTCGTCGATCTACGTTACAATAATTATCTTCAACCCAATTCTTACTTTCTCGATTAAGGTCCTCAATCATTTGCTGTAATTCGTCTCCATTGTTGCTGAATAGGACAATGGAGGACAATGTCATCTGCAAACCCAAGGTTGCTGAGATATTCGCCGTTGATTCTCACTCCTAAGCCTTCCCAGCTTGAATACTTCTTCTAAGCATGCAGTGAATAGCATTGGAGAGATTGTGTCTCCTTGCCTGACCCCCTTCCTAGCCTAGCCCAAATACGTGGCCAATACCTTGCGATAGCCAATCAATAGCTAATCGATAATCGATCAATAATCGAGACATTCCGGAAAATTGCTGGGGATGACTTCGAAGTGATTAGCCTGGCCCAAATACGTGGCCAATACCTTGCGATAGCCAATCAATAGGTAAACATAATCGATCAATAATCAATAAATTCCCCTAAAGCATAATCCGTAAGGCCAGGGCCAGCTAGGTGACGATCAGCTCCGCCGTTTCTGTAGCCTTGCGCGATTTGCGCAAGCTACGCTAATTTCTATTTATTCATGCGCATGCATACACGCATACCTTGCATAAAAATGCATTCTAAGGCAAAATTCCTGGAGCAGCGGCACGGATCCAGTCTTGAAGTAAAGGCAGCGAGGAAACGTGTCAAGCTGCTGTAGGTGGAGTTGGTGTCCACGTAGGCGCAAATCATTTGCCTAGATTATGTCCCTTATGAGAGTTCAGTGGCGTAGCCAAGGGGGGGGGGGGTTGGGGGGGTTCAAACCCCCCCCCCCCCGAAATTTTTTGCACCCCCCCCCCCCACTAACCCACCCTTTTCTCTCGTCGCTTCGCGCTGCCATATTTCAAGAAACCGTGCTACTTTCACACTTTCATTCCTGGGCGGTTCCGTTTGGGTTGGTAATTTACAGCAAATCATGTCTGCATATGAAAAAAAAAAAATAAACTGTCACGGTGTTTGTCAAGGCCTTGACACTCTGTGAGGTTTTGGGCGCGAATGTGGCGGCCGCATTCTGAAACAACAAATGCGCAACAAATGCGCAACAAATGCGCAACAAATGAAGCAACAATGCGGCAGCCGCATTTTCGATGAAGGCGAAAATGCTCGAGGCCCGTTACTTAGATTTAGGTGCACGTTAAAGTCCCCAGGTGGTCGAAATTTCCGGTATACATTTCCGCCGCTTCCCTTCAGGTGCCGGTTAGGCCGCGTTCGCGTAGGAACTTGGTCTCGAAGCTCTCGGAAGCGGCAAAATCTTGCAAAAATCCGCCCGCCTAGGCGGCAAAACAGGCAGAAAAACAGGCGGCGAGCCAAATTGGTCTCGGACCGATTTTTTCGCCATGGCGAAGCGGAAACGCGGCGGAAAGTCGTTCTGCTCGACCGGAAGCTACACTAGCATGTAAACTTCCGGTCGTAACATTGAACATGGCACCAAAAGTGTAGGCTGTAATGCTGATCGACGCGATCAAGAACCACCCCTTGCTCTACGACAAGAGTGGCACTCAAAAGTACTGTCAGCAATACTCGCGATAGTATTCAACGTCGCGCGACAGGAGATGCGGCAACGAAGCCTTGGCGTGACCCAACTTCTTACACTTTTGCAAAGCCAGGCGAACCCACCACTGCCGTTTCCGAGGTTTTCTTGTCTTCCGTTTATTCATTGTCCATTTCTAGAAAACAAGTAGGTAGAAGTATAAAAGCCATTTTTTCTTCCACTTCCATGGAAGACAATAGTTAGGCAGATTCCTCGTTGGCGCTCCATAATTCTCCTCGCACGTGCACGGTATGTTGCAGAAGTCGCGGGGTGCTTTTCTCGTCGCGACGATAGATTCGGAGCGTAGGTCTCACGTATATAGGACGCGCAGGCTTCGGCGAGCCTCAACACAAGGGCCAGCCCGGGTTTTAGCTTTGGTGTTCCCGTTGCCGCTTTCGTGCCCTAGAGGCGCCGAAAATAATACGAAATGATGAAAGGTTATTACAACTTGTAAATAAAAGCTATTAAAGAAATATAATCACGCCTATAGGCAGCAACCTGTGACACAGCGCTACCGCGCCCGTGTGAGGAGAATTACAGAACGCGAACGAGGAAGTTACCGAAGGTCGCAGATGACACGCGAAATTGTGCAAGATGATCACTTTTGATGACGGGTGGGTCAGTGAATGAACATACCGCTCGAAATAATGCGATAATGAGCGCCACCACGCCGACAAACGTACGCAGACTAGATGGATGTGGACGAAAGCGGCAGCGCGGCCGCGGTGGTATAGCAAAACAAATTTGAACATGCGCGGAAAAAATTTTCCGGCCGGTTTGGCCTCTCCACCCGCTTGCCGCTTCCCAAATGTGAACGTAGCCATAGTCTGCAGCGCAAAACGTCTCTCGTTTGCGATTGCGCCCCTACGGAAGGCTGGTAGTTACTGTTGTGTTGCTGAATCCCAAACCAGCAATTACGAAAGGCTGGTAGTTGCTGTTGTGTTGTGGAATCCCAAACCAGCAATGTACACACGAAAGGGTTGATGCCAGCAGTGAAATTCCACCGACTCGCAACAGAATGCACGAAACAGACAGCCGACAAGCATGGATTACTGCTGTGCGCAGTACAGCGTAAGTAAACTCTTGTTGCAGGCGCTGACAGTTCTCGTCGGAGTTCACGCGTCCTGAGAAATTGATTATGTGCACTATGCACTGAACAAGACCGGAGTTCATTCCTGCATCACTAGTACACCAATCAGTCGAGATTCTGTGAGGTACAAGGCACTTCCTGTTTGCACCGGCCTAAGTGAAGCAGAAATGACTCGCACGCACTACTTAAAATGCGTACACATGCCATAACTATGCAGTGCGGTGAAATATTCTGTACAATTCTGAATATGTTGACGTAAAGGCAAATTACGGCTGCACGCTCGCACACAGTGGAAGACACAGCGGCCCATGCACTTGCCGCAGGAAATGCAAGGCGACGAAAGCTTCGTAAAAAAAAAAAAAGCATTACTCGTTTTTGCGCGTATTTAAGTTTTCTAGCGCAAAGACGCAGCGAACAAGCTATTGCTATGGGAGTAGGTATAGCCTGGTAACACGTGCATTTTCACTTGTATAGCCGTCCTTGACCTGTGAAACGCACTTCGCCCCGAGGAGGACGACGCCATCTACGCTTAACGGAGATTAACAATTAATGATGTCTTCCCTGATCGATCGGGCGGGTCGTCTCAATGATGCGTTTTCGAAGACTGGTCCATTCAGTGGCGCGATGAGAGACGGTTGCTCCAAACGCCCACTATACCTGTCGTACTTACTGTATTTTACTGAGCTTGCTTTACGTTTTACTTAATGTCTTCACACGCACACGCGAGGGGGGGCGGGGGGGGGGGGTCCCACGTCTTTGATATACATGTATAGAGTGTGCTTAAACTACCGATACTTATTATCGATCACGTCACGTAGTGGAAAGCAGACGCTTGCCCCCTCCTCCCCCCCCCCCCCCCGGTCGGGCCGATGAACCCCCCCCCCCCCCCCCCCGAAAAATATTTCTGGCTACGCCCCTGTGAGAGTTTAAGTCTTAGCTATATATAGGGGCATACAGTTGTTGTTTTTTTACTTCGTTTTCGTTAATAAAGCATTCATTGGTTTACAAGAAACTTGTGCTGTTATTTTGTGGATAACAAATTTGCTCGCGCTAGCTGGCCACACTGCTTGCACTGCTGGTTGTCGGTCGTTACCAGACCGCGACGTGCGACGACGAAGGTTTACGAAGGTTACAACTGCCACAGACCAAAGTGTTAAGCAAGTAAAAGGATCGAGAAAACGTGCCAAGCTGCTGTATAGGAAAAGGTTTAGGCGGCAGGGAGAAACACACGACTCTTAAAAACGCAGCTTCTGCGCTTCGTGGTATGCGTTTCTTCCTATCGTGCAGTTTACGCTACTTTCATTATGAACCAACTAGCCCGATATATCTTATTGCTGTAGGTGGATCCCGCTTTCACGTGGTATCATTAATTCCGACTGTAGGGAGAACTCTGCCAGCGAGCGTGAAACGCGCGCAAGCTGCCCGTCCGGACGAGCTCAAGGCTGCGGCGAGGCGAGGCGTCTGCAGTGGAGCGCGATGGAACGGCGCCGTCATCTGGCGGCTGCCCAAAGGAGTGGCGACAGCGGCGGAGAGTCTGAAGCTAGTCCATAGAATACCAACTTAGAGAAGGGAAAGTGTACCTTGCACAGTGGTACTAAAATAAGAAGTGCAGCGCATGGAACTCACTGGGGTACCCTACAGATGGCGCTGTTCAAACAGGAAGCGGAAATCTTATTATTATTATTTTTTTTTTTAGTGCAGAATCGAATACGGCCGCTCTTTACCGGTCGCGTACTCTGGTACGCGCCGCGCTCGCCCGGCTGGCATTGCGGCTTGCCTCAGTGCCTTGCCGCTTCGCTTGTGCGTTCTAATTGCCAGCAGACCAAAGAGCCTCTACTGACGCCCATACAAACAAGCCAGAAGTGAGTGAACAGGACGTACGACTTTATTGGTCGAAGACAAGCAGTCACCTTCTCGTACAAGAGCACAAATAAAATTTGCATGTCGAGATACGCTGGAATTAACGCGAGCTCGTAAACCTTCGTCGTCGCACCTGGCGGTCTGGTAACGAACGACAACCAGCAGTGCAAGCAGATTGGGCAGTGTGTCCCACCTGTTTGCACCGACGGTCGCCGTTGACGATGATAAACTTGCATTGCGAAGCAATCGGCTCACGCGGGCATCTGCTGCCGCAGCCAATACAGCGACATCGACTACCCAGCATTTTAGCGTTAACTCCCTTCCAGCCTGCATGTTTCTTTTCTTTCGGGGGCCGCTAATATGTGGCTCGCACTTGGTGCCCCACTTTGTCTCAATATGGACAAGTCGGTTTCTTGGGCATCACCTTCAGCAGCCACTTCTGTGGGCCTTTCCACCCATGTGGCTATCAACTTCATACACTTCGGACCATGTAAGCATGTATGCTGCTCTCTGTTGACGCCAAATCACGGCCGATTAACGAAGGCCACAAGCAAAATTTGCACACGGTTGCAGCAGGCAAGGACGGAATGGGGAGCACCAATCACGGTGCGTGGAAATTGGGAGTCTATGTACGGACTGCAGGAGCAGGTGCTTACCTCGAGAGACTGCTTCCCAATGCAATTTACCAGGCCCCCCAAATCCGGAAAACGTACCACACCGACCACGACCAAGTTTCTGCAACCAGATTCTGCAATGAACCACTTCAGTGTATCTTGTGCAAAAACCCAGGCTATTGAGCAAGAAGAGCAGTCCTGAACGAGACCAGGAATTAAATATGGGAATGAGAAAGCTTGCATTCAAGAAAGCCACTCTGTTTTCAAGTAGTGAAGGCCAATAACATTAAGAAAAGTGAAATGCACACGGTGCAAGGGTTAATGCAAGACACATGCCGATGCCGCATCTGCTATTTCAGGAGAGGAATTTAACATGGCAACGTAAAGTAGAGAATACTGCTAGAAAGATGTTATGCTAATAGACAATGACGGGCCTTAAGTATGAGCAAAGAATCAGTTCACCTTTGTTTGGATAAGGAAGAAGAATGATATCTAGCAAGAATGGGGAATGAAAAAGCTTGTATTCATGGAAAAAAATTATACTTGGCCAAAATTGAATTTGATAAGGCCAGGAATCTGTTAAGGAAGGGCAAACTGATACAACTCTTTTGCCCAGCGTCGTCCATGCTTGTTCAGAGGTTGCAGGCGCATCTGCACACGAAGAATTTCTTTTGTTGAGGTACTTGGATGACTCTGCCAATATCCGTGCTGGTGGAATGATGGATGATGCTCTTTTCAGTCTTGATACAGTCCTACGTAGACTTGGTATCTCATCCAAATACTTCTGGATCCGCTTCTTTTTTCGTGGTGTAAAAGCCTTGCAAGTTAGGCTCCAGCCCCTTCCTGTTGGTGTAGATATATGAGGGCTCCTGTGACGAGGGCCAAGATGTGCTTGGTGGAGATCTGTTGGGGCAAAACAGTAACACACGAGATGCAGCAGAGATTAGCCAAACTTGTGTAGTGCTTTGTATGTTTCAATCAATTATGCTGCACCGTAAATATCAACAAACATACATAACATCTGCTACAAACAAATGACAATGTATCTCCAGACTAGCAAGCCAATACACCGTATATCAAGCTAAACCCGGTGTTACCTTGTAGTAGCAGCAAAAGTCCACACGATGGCCTTGAAGTAGGCAGTAGCTTCTCTTTAATGTGTGTATTGTGTTGCTTTACAGTGGTGCTGTCCTTACTGGATGTCTGTAACAGAAATTTTGACGGCATCAGTAATTGAAAAACACAATTTGGCAATATTGACACGCATACTTGTTAATCTTTCACCGGTGGCCGCTTTCCACCGGCTAACAAATGTTAAACGTTATCGCTCGGCGTAGGACGCGCCTGTTTCAGAAGTTTCTAGAACGTTATCGATGCTTCTTTCCGTTGCCTGTTCTCACCGAAGCTTATGTTATCTGATTGTCTGACCGACGCGAATTGTCTAGAACTTTCTGGAAGACCCGCGGGCATCAGGGATTAATATGGAACCTTCGATGACTCAGGTATAAAAGCCGACGCGTTTCGCAGCTGATCAGATTTTCGACGATCGCCGACTGTGTTCGCCGCTATCGTTGTGCTTTGAGTGTAGCTTGCTTTTGTGGGCACAGGTTCGCCCAATAAACAACCAGTTTCGTCATACAAAGTTTTACGACTGTTTTCTTTACCGTCACTACTACGGGACAATATCAAATGCAAAAAGCTATGACGTACATATATATTGTAATGGTTTGTGACAGCAGAACACATACAAATGTACACGGTTTGTTCTAGGGTGCTTCATCAGCATGTTAATTAAATATTGGTACTGTCCATAAAATTTATGTCCACCTAACTACAATGCGTGTCAACACCTTACGTATTATTAGGATCACAAATGAGACCATTTTTGCGCCCATTTATACACTAGAAGAGATCACACTGCTGGTTCCACAAGCAAAGGCATGAAAGACATAAAGCTGATACATTCGTTTTCTGCACGAACGTGATGCACCGCTTCACTACTGCAAAATAAATGACCTAAGGTAAACCAAAGGGAAAATGAGACATCAGCCCAAATGTAGCAATGGCTACAAAGGAAAGCCATACGGGTTCCTCAAAAGAAAGCCTCGCAGTTGAAGAAAAATTCGCCCTGGTCCTGGACTCGAACCCGGGACCACCGCCTTTCCGGGGCAGCCGCTCTGAGCTAACCAGGCTGCTGAGCTAACCAGGCGGCTAGCAGATGGCAGGGCGAAGTCGAATTTGTCAACAACTCGAAGCAAAGGCAAGTGTTTGACGTAATAGTTCAGCGGAAACCCGCTAGGTGGAGAGAAGTAATTAAAGGGAAAATGAGACATCCACCTAAATGTAGCAATTGCTACAAAGGAAACCCATACGGGTTCCTCGAAAGAAAGCCTCGCAGTTGAAGAAAAATTCGTCCTGGTCCGGGACTCGAACCCGGGACCACCGCCTTTCCGAGTAAACCAAACTGAACAGCCAGAACATCGGAACCATCAAGTATAAAATATGGGTGAATTATCATGCGTGCAACTATTTATTACATTCAAATCAGTACTTTCACTTCAATTTGCCAAAGCGTTATTCGGTTTTGTAGTCGAAATAAGTTTTCGGCGGACTCGAAAAAAAGAGAAATATACATTGACCAGGCTACTCAGTCGCCTATAGCCACGGCTACAACGAGATAAACATGTGACGTGCGTTCCGATATCGCTCTTTCGTGATTGTGGGTGTTACGACGGCCTCGCCACTAAATGTTCATTTCAGGAATGGCAACGGACCTGACCAGGCTTCTATTGACTATATATACGGTATACTATATTGACCAGGCTACTCAGTCGCCTATAGCCACGGCTACGAGATAAACATGTGACGCGCGTTCCGATATCGCTCTTTCGTGATTGTGGGTATTACGACGGCCTCGCCACTAAATGTTCATTTCCGGAATGGTAACGGAGGGTCTTGACTCGTTCGCGAACTTGTCTTCGCCTGTGAATTAACGAGACGAATATTAAATAACGATTTAAGCAGCAATGTTGAACGACTCACCGGTATTTCCATTTTCAGTCGCAGCAGAATCCGGCTCCCGTTTCGATGCATATATGTTCCGCATGGTTCACGACCAAAACCTAGCTTTCAGCTCGCAAACACGTCACTTCACCACAAGTTAAATAACGCGATGTGTCAAAGCGCAATAAAGTGGCTTTAGCACAAATAAGCAACCAGCATAAGAGTACCAACCAATGAATCCGTGCTTGCGGTGTACCCGAAAATACCGGTAACAATTTTAAAGCCAGGCGAGAGGTCACGTGGGAGGTCAATCATGATGAACGTTATTTTGTGTTTATAATGACAAAAAAGCAATAGTGTTACTACTCAAGAGTAGCATGTATAATTAGGAATAATAAATATGTACTCTTTGTCATAAAATAAAAACACTTCGATAAGTGTGGGAGTAAGTTTGTAGGTTGAAATTGCGCTTACTACGGCGCCTCTAGCGGGAGACGACGGAACTCACCGGGACAACTTTTTGACGACGTACTACGCTTGGTTTATTAGCCGCGCCCACGCGGTCGATTTTATTGCGATAGCAATTATATGGACACTTCCACCGTATTTCTGCCGTCGGCGTCGCCGTCGCCGTCGTCGTCGTCGTCGTCGTCGCCGTGAGGTTCCGTATAGATAAAATCTCTGCCGCGCGCCGTATGCCCGAGCGGAAGCGTGCGGGGACGCGCGCTATCACGGAGAGCGAACGCACTCAATCTCCCACGCGCAAGCAAGGCAGCGGGAAGCCAGCGCCGGAGGGAGCGGGGGGGAAGGGGGGGGGGGGCGCACTTCCACTCTGCCAACAACCGCGCTCGTCGCTCGCTCGCACCGTCTCTTATCTCCACACGGCTCTGACCTTTATGCGCGGTGTATTCGCCGCTCAGTTTCCGTTGAAGCGATAGACCGCACGTACCTTCGCCGCTGCGGCGTATCCGCTTGCTGCCAGAGTTTTGACGGTCGTTGTTTGCAGTCATTCAGTGTGACCTATTCATGTTTGTGCGCGCTCACACCACGCTTGTTCATTCAGTTAGTAATAGTCGGGCCACATTTTCCAACGCACGCTACACATGCAATGCTGCCCGGATCGGCAGTGCAGCGCTACAGGTGTGTTCCTTCGCACGCGCTGCCCACGGGAAGCGCTTCTCATCAACACCACCGTTTCACACGCGCCTTCTCGTGGTCATCGAGTATCTCTTCATGTCGGTCTACTTACGCCGCAGCACACCTGCTTACTTAATCAGGTCATGTTTACTACAATTCATATTGCTGCCAAAGCCGCTCACCTTACGTCGTATGACATTGCTTTGTTGCTATCGCATTCATTGCTTCGCCCTTAGGGCGAAACTGTGACATTTTTTTTCGCCCTCTGTGGTCATTTGTTGAACTTGAGAGTGTGAGAGCCCTGGCTAGTCTAGTTATAAAAAGTTGCGACACTTCCGCCTCCGCCTTCCCTTCTCCTTTCTTTCGCGCTCCTTTCTCGACCGTGGCGCCACCTACACCGCAGCATGAGATCAGAGGTCCGAGCAAGGTTGGAAGTTAAGCAGCGAGTGGTATGTAGACTTGCTTTGGGAGCACACGGAAATACACCAAATCAGGGGGCACAGGGTGACATAGGATGGACGTCATTCGAGGGCAGGGAAGCCAGCAGAAAGATAGAATTTGAGCAGCGATTGAGAGAAATAGCAGAAAAGCGGCGGGCAAGGCATGAGGAATGTTGACACAAAATGGAGGAAGCCAACCATAAAATTGTCAATTTGGACTGCAGGAGGAGTGCAAACCAGGCAACAGCGGTTAAGAAAAAGGTTAAAGAAACAGAGCGGGGTCTGTGGAAAACAGGGATGCAGACGAAATCAGCACTGGGAATATACAGAACTTTCAAGCAAGAAATTGCCAAGGAAAATATTTATGATAACTCTAGGGGAAGCTGTTTGTTGTTTGAAGCCAGGACGGGAGTATTGCGGACCAAGATGTTACCGAGTCCAGTACCAAGGTTGTGCGCTGCGTGTGGAGAAGAGGAAACGGCTGAACACCTCATACTTTCCTGTAAAGGGCTTATCCCTACAGTGCAAAGCAACGGGGCAGATTTTTTCAAAGCATGGGGTTTAGGGACAGTGGAGGCAAAATAGACTTTAAGCGGGTAGAAATAACCAAACGGCCGTTGATGGCTAAAATCCAGGCAGGGGTGACCCACCACAAAGTACAAATTATGTTAATAGTCATGGCTAGGTGGCGTACACCTCATCCATCCATCCGAGACACGTGCACTTGTTTATCTTTCACCGTTGACCCACAGAGAAAGAAATTCAACAAGAGGGGACACTCCCATAGAGCCCAGCGGCCCAATTGACAGCAGCGCGCCAAGCGGTCGGCATAGATCACTTTCGGCTTTGGGCACGCGTATTTTGAACGCTATAGCTAGCACGCCCGCTGCGTTTTTTTTTTTGTCCGACCGCGCACGGCCTTCGTGCGCAGTCGGTTTATTATTTGGTAAAAATGATTGCGAACGATCTTGTCAAGTCCCATCGAATCTGTGCCACGTGCAATTTCACAAAGTAGACGCAAGACTCCTTGTGAAATGCGGAAATATTTATTTTGCTCTATATAAAAGCTCGTTCCGCGTTTTTTGTGTGTTCATCCAACGTTGTGACCCCAGGCAAGCAGTAGTTCCCGTATGAAGCTCCACCGGACGGCATCAGCTGAAAAAAAAAGTAAATTACAAGCAGGTTACAAGCATGTAACAGCACGTTACAAGAATGTGTCATTTGGTGGTTAGATATCGGAATACTGCCTGTAGAGGCGAAACACGCGAAAGCAGTAAATGGGCGGCGTTACAAACAAAAGAAATTCGCTTTTACATACCCGACTCATCCCAAACAATGCCATAAAATATAAAAACATCTGATTTCCATGCAAGCATTCCCCCATTTCTGGGCATTATTTCCTGCACTTAGCACAAATACACGGGCGACTTCGCGTTTCCTAAACTTGGCCTCGGGCAACGCGATGGTATACGCTAGATACAGAGACGAGCGGCAAGAGGCGCCCAGCCGGACCATGCTAGACGTTCGCAGAATGCCTTCTACTCGCACTCAAGACAAATGCGTGGGTGCAAAGACTGTTTTCAGTCCTTTAGAAGACGGAATTTCCGAATTACAAGTTTCTGATATGTTCCTCGGCGTTATCTTTCGCGCGTTCTGCCGGCGCCAGCAACACACTCCCATGTTATCACTCTTGGCAATCGCCCATCGCGTTTTCGACAGGCGTGAGTACCGAAAGAAGGTATATGTTGTTGCGTGGCCACAAAAAACGTCACAAACTTGTCCCTCTAAGATTCATTACACGTCAAAATAGCTTTGTCACCACAGCCGAGCGGCTTATCGCTAACTGCGCCACAGCGCGCTGTGCAGCCAGCGTGCCTCAAAAGTACCCCAAAAAGTAACGAAATTACTTTTCAGCAATGTCTGGCGTCAGAGAAAGTGGCACTAAGTTATGGTAACATGCTTTACGCTGCGCACCACGACCGAGTTGGTTCTCACTAACTGCGTCACGGCGCGCTGTGCGGCCAGTGTGCCTAAAACCCCTCAATAAAAAAAAAAGTAGCGACATCTTTTGAAGATTGCCGCTTTCCTCCTCTCCTGCCCGTTCTCTCGGCGCTCGGCCCTCCTATTGGCCGAATGCTGTCACGTGCTCTCGCGCGCTTTTTTTTCTTGCTTGTTTTTTCCTCCCGCCGCCATCGCGGTGCCAGACCATTGCAAGCCGTGTATGGAGGCACCACGCATCGCGTCTCCTTTGCGCTTTTAAGGCGTAGTGTTCGCGATGCCGTGTTCCTCGGCATTCGGGTGCAGAACACGCGAAACAGACGGCAAGCGACTCTTCCGGATTCCATCAACGAAGCGAGACGCGGCGCAGAGGAAGGTCTGGCTTCAAAGAATCAGCCGCGCTGATTTCAAACCAACACAATGGTCCCGACTGTGTGAGGTAAGCGAGCGATTCTTCAATGATCCCTAATCTTATATGCTGCCACTTGCGGTGTGAGGCTTCGTTAGTTTTTCTCCCTCCTAAGTGCCGCACTGTTCGCGCTGCATGTTCGCGCTGCATTTGCAACTTTCGTGGCCGGATTTCATCTTGTCCTCAAACGCACGTGGTTTTTGACTCGGTTATACAATCCATGGCGTTGTGTTTGTGTGGCCTGAATGTATGCGAACGGCACGTTTTGAGTGTATCACAGTATGTTACGAAGCGGTGACGGTACGTAGGGAAAAATGGGCGCTTACCTGCGGAAAGACGATTAGGGCTATTTAGTTAGGGCGACTTTGCGCCTTCAGCAAAAACTCAACTCGGTGGTCGGCGAAGATCAATGTTCTTGTCGCTAAAACTTGTCGCTATCGTCCTAGATCCTCGAGGACCGATAACTATCTCGAAAATGGTAGAAAGTGCTGCTCGTGAAAAGTGTGCTCAGTATTCTAGTCGTGTATCGCGTAGCAGAACAAGAGATAAGGACCTGAGCTGGCGGCGAGCTGAAAAAGGAGAACGGTATAGAAGACTTCCCGGCGATATGTAGCAGAACAAGAGATAAGTACCTGTGCTGGCGGCGAGTTAAAAAATGAACACCGTATACAAGACTTCCCGGCGATAATAACTTGTGCCGGGAATGTTGTGTTAAGCCTTATACTTGAAGGAGCGAGGTTTTACGGTGACCTTGTTTTCTGATTTCACGTTTGCGCAGGATCACTTCACGGATGATCAATTTGAGCCGGTGATTCTGCAGAGCTGTGGCACAAAAAAATTGAAGCGTCAAGCCATTCCATCGCTCTTCGTTCATCGGAAGCAGCTGAAGCCGAGGAAGCCGCCTGCCAAACGTAAGAATACACCGTGCACTTCAACGACATTACCGTCTGCTGGCAGCAATGCTATCCACATTGCAACACCCTTGATTATAGAGTTAACTCATTCCTGCGCGGCTTTGTCAGTGGCCAGGACAAACCTGGATGTTAACTCGTCGTTCCTGCTCTGCATTTGATAAGATAGTAGATACAATACGCAGGGTAGAATTTCTCGGACCCGCGCACAGCACATGCAAGCGGCAATATGATCCGCAAAAGCATCCTCGCATACACCTGTAAGATGACCGCTGCCGCGCTACTCAAGTCCGCAAAAAAAGAAGAAAAAATGTGTGGAGTAGTGTAAGGCTTCCTGCAAGCGAGCGAAGCCACTAGCCTCATTGTCGACGGACCGCTTCCGCCGAATAATCGGTAGCTCACTAGTCAGTGAAACCTGTAAGACAACTGCGTATATACAGCTGGCGCGAAAGGCATATCGTAAGGCAAGAAAAATAAGTCGCAATGTTTAGGTTCATTTATACGCAAAACGTTTTAGTTTTCGCGGGAAAGAATTAAAAAAATAAATCAATGTCTGTTAACTTAATTTCTCTATCTTTTTCGATGTTCGTGGCAGCTAACATTCGGCATAAATACTATAGCATGACGTATGGTGACGTGTTTCCTGTTGCCAGTTTTTGCCAAGTGTCCCCCCTTGTTGAATTTCTTTCTTTATGGTTGACCGCTTTGCACCGACTAATAAATGTTAAACGTAATCGCTAGGCGCAGGACGCGCCTGCATGTATCGGAAGTTTCTCGAACGTTATCGATGCGTCTATCCGTTGTCTGTTGTCACCGACGCTTATGTAATCTGATTTTTTGAGTGTCGCGAATTGTGTAGTACTTTCTGGAAGACACGCGGGCACCAGGGATTACTCTGGAACCTTCGATGACTCGTGTATAAAAGCCGACGCGTTTCGCTGCTCATCAGATTTCGACGATCGCCGACTGTGTTCGCCGCTATCGTTGTGCTCGGCAGACGCTTCTCGGGCGAAAATGGCGATGGAGCGCGATCGTAAACAAACGCAGCCAGCGCTTGGCGGCACCACGGCACACGTGATGCCATTAAGTCCCAACCACAGGCATGCGGCATGCTTCAGCACGCACCGACAAGCGAACGCGTCGCTTCGCGTCGGCTGGAGGAAAAGGGCGCGCAACCTCAGGATACAAGCTCTGACGCGCGCCGACGCTCGCTCCTCGGCTTCGGTGCACTGTTGCTTGACCATTTTGTCTTCAACCGTCTAAGTGCATCCTAAAACAGCCTGCTGTAAACTGAGCTTCAAACAATAAGTTAGTTATCTGTATGCTATTTTAAATATAAAATAAAAACACGTTTGATTAATGAATGTACGCCTGCCGCAACAGTTTCCTTGAAGTAACATAACTGCACAAGCTATCGACATCAGGGATTGCGTTCGCCTTGTCTGCAAGATCGCTTTGCAAACACCTGCACGAGTATGGCATGCCACATCAATAGCCCTCGTAAGATCTTTTTTTTTTTTTAGTTCGTTGCACAGCCAACTACGTAAGAATTAAGTTTGCAGTCTCTATGGTTGTTGGTGAACGAAAGAAACGCGTAAGTGGGTCCTGAGAAAATCAGCAAAAAAAAAAGACACACTTGTGGCGCTCACAGAGAGACTTTAGAACAGCTAAAATTTACCAATTTCATAGCTTATCCCCTGATTCTTGTTTGTCTAAGCTTTCCCATGGAACATTTATTTAATTTTTCTAGGTTGTTTTGAAGCATCAACACTGCATTGGGAGGCCTTCACATTGAGCGGCATTGAGTGTATTGCTAGAAATGTTTTCACTGTGTTAAGGCCATGTTCTATTGTAACTGGTTTCAACATGTGAAGTCTGTCTTTCTCGGCATTAACGAAATAACATACCACAAATACTACAAACAGGGAATCTCAGAGTTCTAATAGGTTTCTTTTGCTGCCCTTTGGCAAGTCGTACTATTGAAGCACTTATTCAAATGTATGGGGCACAATATGAAAAATATATGTAAACAGGTTATGTTTAAAATTTATACACTTCAAGTCAGCACACACATACACAAAAGAAATCCCAGCTTGTTTGTTTTCAGCCTACAATGTTGTATTGATTGAGAAAGACATTCAATTTGTGCTGTGAGGCATGTAACAATTGCTGTGCCATATTATTTTATTGCAGAAAACTGGACATCGTAGCCAACCGTTATTAAACCTCGGAAGAAATTCATGGCATAATGCATATGATCAAGCAAACAGTGTTTTATTACACTTGATTGATGCTTTAAAAAACTGTCACACTATAACAATATTGCACAAAAGCTACTGAACTAAACTAATATACTGGTACATACTTGAAAATCAATTTCATACTACAACAACGATAACCAATCAATCATGATTATTATAGGGCCCAGGAACAGCTAGAGGGCCTTCGTGCTGGTGCACTTAAAAAGCAATATGCGACACAAAATCTACAGAGAACACAAATGTGGAAGACAGAACAAAGCGAGATAGAGAAACAAATAGAAAATGAAAACAAGGAAGCGTAAACTGCAGTTAATCATACATGATTATCCACATATACACAATACATAGGAAATGAACTCTGAAATATGTCAATGCAGGCACAATTCTTATGTTTTTTGGAGTCGAGCCATATATAGGACAGTCTTTCATAGAACAAGGCCAGGCAGAAAGTGCGGAATGTTACCTGGTGGTTACTGTTGCAGCACGAAAAATTGTGCAGCTTTGGGAAAGTATGATGCCGTGCACAACCTTATACAGGAACGAAAAGGTCTGATTTAATAAGTCTTGAAGGGGTGAGGTTTAAGGGAGTCAAGAGGTGTGTCATATACTTGATACACCGAAAAGACGCAACACACCAAGGAAAAAAAAAAAAAACAGGCGAAAGGAAAGAGCGTCAGAGGTGTGAGTTGAGGTACATTTGAGAGGGCGTCATCTAGAGCAGGAATTTGCTCTAGATGACGCGCTTGCTCACACACACACACACACACACACAAACACGCTTGCTCACTTGCAGAGCACGTCACACGCACATACAGGGCAACAACTGGGGAGTCGACGGTGCACAATGCACAGGAGTGCCGGTTCAGTACGGTCGCAAGGAAGGGGAGTCCTAATGGCCAGGGGGTGGAGGCAAAGCTCTGTATAAGCATGGAGTTGCCGTGTTGGACCGTACAGGTGTGATGGGGCTCAGGCTGTCCTGATGGCTTGTTCAGACGGACAGAAGAAATATAAGTGTTTGCAGCACCACACAGCACCCTTCAGAATAGACGGACAAGTCCAATGTTGCGCTGGTATTGCAGGGTGCGCCACTTAAAAGCTTTGAACTGATCCTTGTAGGCTGGCATGAGCTTGCGACGATCGAAAAGGTGGGAGTAGAGGGTGCGCGTTGCCCGGCGCTGAAGAAGCTCAAGTTTGTCAGCGCGGCGAGTTTGGTACGGGGACTATAGTGCTGAACAGTACTCAAGCTGTGGCGGTATGAGAGAAGTGTAGAGTGCTCAGAAAACCTCAGGTCCCCAGGGAAGGGAGACACAGGGCACAAATCCAAGAATGCAACGAGCTTAGTGACTTGTGCAGAAAAGTCGAGAGAAAGAGAGAGGGAAATAGATGAGAGGAAAGGCAGGGAGGTTAACAAGACGCACGTCCGGTTTGCTACCCTGCACTGGGGAAAGGGGGTATAGGGATGAAAAGAGAGAGAAAGGAAATAGAGCACAGTTTCGCGCACATTTGAAGCTTCGCACGAAGTCTACAGACGGTCGCCAAGACCTGTCGACTTGAGGTAGTGCAACAAGGCTTTCGTGGCTTTCTTCAAGGCTTTCGTGGCTTTCACCCACGACACGGGTGGCAGCGGCGGTGGTGAAAGGACGCTTCGCTTATCTGTTCTTTTTTGCCTATCCAGACGTCCGGAAAGCTGCTGCCGTGGCTGCGGAACTGCGTGCTGATTGACGTCACTGACCTCGTGCAAGTGTTGTCGCACTTCCGGTGCCGAAACTGCGACTGGACACACGGGTGGCAGCGGCGGTGGTGAAAAGACGCTTCGCTTATCTGTTCTTTTTTGCCTATCCAGGTTGGTTCTGACTTCTGGGCAGGCGGTGCTTCACTGTTCGTGCATTGCTGGAATCGTCGCGCCTGCTGCTGCTTTCCTAAGCGACGTTTTTTTTTTTTTTTTTAAACGTGTTCCTCAACGTTAAATTTCCTCCACCCACCAGACGTCCGGAAAGCTGCTGCCGTGGCTGCGGAACTGCGTGCTGATTGACGTCACTGACCTCGTGCAAGTGTTGTCGCACTTCCGGTGCCGAAACTGCGACTGGACACACGGGTGGCAGCGGCGGTGGTGAAAGGACGCTTCGCTTATCTGTTCTTTTTTGCCTATCTAGGTTGGTAAATTCGCTTATTTTTTCTGTTTAACGCTACGTTACCGCTACCGCCGTTGCCACCGTGTTCTCTGCTTTGCTCAGTGCTGTGTGCTATATATGCCTTTTGGCAAAGTGAGTGCTGCCGTGTATTTCTGGACCACGGAACATGGCCAACAGATGTCAGTCCTGCGATGAGCCCCTCCCACTTGACGGCCGCGTCCTGAAATGCAGCGAATGTGAGTCCTCTTATCATATCGGTAATTGTTCTGGCTGGTCGGAGTCAACATTCAAGAGCAAAGGCGAGTGCGGCCGCAAGGCATGGTGATGCATTACTTGCCGTCCATCAAAAGCCAACGGTGGGGACAAAACAAACGTTAATGCTGAGCTAACTATCTGTCTGGCAGATATAACTAGGAGGCTTGATGCTCTGGCTGGGTTGCCAGCTCAAGTTGGGGGGATTAAGGACTCAATTGAGCTATTGTCACAGAAGTACGATGACATCCTGAACCGACAGGGTTAAACAGGAGCAGGACGCTCCTGCTCCTGTTTAGTAGCTTGAGCAGGCGTGTAGGCAGATTAGAAGCGGTTTCCACTTCAAATGACATTCAGCAACTGAAAGCGACTGCAAATGATCTTTAGTTTCGCAGTAGGAAACTAAACATAGAAGTACATGGCATTCGAGCTGCGCCAAACGAGGATTTGCTGTGTAGGTTGAATGATCTGGCTAAGACTGTTAAACTACCAGAGCTGACGGGGAATGACATAGGCGCTATTCACAGACTACCATCAAAGCCAAACAAAACGCCTGGTATTATTGTCCGATTTGCCCAGCAGTCAACCCGCGATAAGTGGCTGGAAAAACGGAAAGCCCTAAGGAATGATTCATCGGGTGTCTCGATCACTGAGAACATGACCCAACATAACAGAGAGCTGCTCCGCTGCGCAAAGGATTGGGCAGAGCGTAATGGCTACCGTTTTTCATGGCATTGTAACGGCAAGATTCTTGTAAGGAAAAGAGAGGGTGATAGCGCCGTTGTCATTCGTTGCGCGGCTGACCTTGATAAACTGTGATATGCTTTTTTTTACCGGGCACTGTATTCTGATATTTCTTTTAGTAGCCCTCTCACCATGCTTCCTTCCTCAACTGCGCAGGTAGACGTTATAAACCTTAAAAACTTCTATGATACTGGCTGCCAAAAATGCCTAAATTGTGTCCATTTTAACCTTAGATCTGGTAGAAATAAGCAGGATCAACTCGATTATTTTTTTAGTGAAGCGAAAGTACGCTTTGATGTTGTGATGTATTCAGAAACCTGGTTTGCCTCGGAAGAGGACGTGTTTACATTTCCAACATATAAATCCTATTACATGAACCGCAAAGGCAAAAGGGGTGGTGGCGTAGCAATGCTAATCTCCAACTTAATTGATTCTGAGCTAATCTCAGAATTCTGCTGTATTACTCCTTTTTATGAAACGCTTGCTATTAGATGTGGTACTTCAGTTTTTTGTGTTTGTTACCGCCCTCCCTCAAATAATGTCCGTTTGTTTTTCTCCTTTTTGAACTCTCTGTTAGAATTCATCAGTGAAAGAAAATACGCTCTAATTCTAGGTGGTGACTTCAACATCAACATGTTAGCTGATAGCAGTGCTAAATTAGAACTCGAATCGTTGTTAAACTCTCATTCTTGTAAAAATTTTATAACATCCCCCACGCGAATCACTCCACAATAGACAACACTTTTAGATCTGTTTATAACCAATTTTGATCCCTCGTTTGTTAAGGCTGGCACTTTAGTTCATAATATTAGCGACCACTTGCCTATATTTATGTTTGTCAGTCAATTCACTAACACACCTAAACCACTGCATTCGGAATTTTCATACAGACTAATTACCCCAGAAACACTATCCGCTTTTAGAGACCGCTTAGGCAGAACAAACTGGAACGAAGTATTCGCAACGAGCGACCCCAACTTGGCATACGATTTGTTTATGAAGAAGTTTTCTGAATTATACTTCGCATGTTTTCCCGTCAAGACTTTTAAAATCTGCAAAAAAAGTCGAAAACCTTGGGTAAATAAAGAATCCCTCAATCTTATAAGAAAGCGGGACCATTTGTTTAAGGCATTTATAGTGAGTAAATCCCCTGAAGCCCTCAAAGCTTTCAAGAAATACAGAAATTTTGTTGCTAAACACCTTCGGAATGCAAAAAAGCAATATTATTCTAACCTGTTTAACTCGACACAAGGACGCACGAAAAATGTTTGGAAGGCATTAAACACTGTAATTGGTAGTGCATCTGAGGCAGTAACTAAAATTGTAAAAGACGGAATAGAAGTTCAAGGCTCTGAGCTAGCTAATGCATTTAACGATTTCTTCCTATCAGTTGGTGACGCTACCACCAGCAGCGCTGACCTAAGATATATGAATGACGGAACTAACCAAACCATATTTTTAAAGCCAGTTTCAGACGGTAAGCTTGTAGCCACATTTCTAACCCTCAGCAATAGCAAAGCCACTGACGCGGACAATATTCAAATAAAACCTGTAAAATATGTCATTGATATACTAGCACCATGCCTTACCTACATATTTAATATGTGTTTGTCTACTGGAATTTTCCCTCGAAATATGCAGATAGCAAAAGTTACAGTTGTATATAAAAAGGGTAATAGAAATGATGTCCAACTACCGTCCTATCTCAGTTCTGCCTGTATTTTCCAAAGGTTTGGAGAAAATAATTTTGAAACGCCTGACCTCTTTTACCGACCGCTTCAACTTGATAAGCTCTGCACAGTATGGCTTTCGCAGAAACAAGTCTACAGAGCTCGCACTACTGGCCCAAAAGGAATTCATTCTAGAAAATTTCGAGTGTAGAAATATGGTGCTTGGGCTTTTTTTTAGACTTTTCAAAGCCTCATTACTCATGATATTCCTCATTAATCATGATATTCTGCTTCAAAAAATGGATCACTATGGCATAAGAGGTGTCACGCACAAACTAATCAAGTCGTATTTACTATACCGTACTCAATTTGTTGCCATCGAAGGAAATGATTCTTCAATAAAATACATTAAAACAGGCGTCCCTCAGGGAAGCATCCTGGGACCGTTTCTGTTCATACTTTATATTAATGAGATTGTCCACATTGATAAAACAGCCCAATCTATGCTGATGACACGAGTTTATTCTTTTCGGGCAAAACATGTGCCGATTTTGGTAGACGAGTGAATAGCGCACTGTCTGAAATTAATGCATGGGCCCAAATGAACTCCCTAAAACTAAACATTCATAAAACGAAGGCAGTTTTATTTCACCCCCGCCACGCATATGTCCAGTTACCCACCATTTTGTTAAACAACTCTAAAATTGAAGTGGTAAAAAGCTTCAAATCATTGGGCGTGTATTTTTCACAAAACATGACATGGGATGATCACGTGAACTACATTATTAATAAACTATCTAGGACAACAGGCATTATGCGCCGCCACTGCTACAATTTTCCTACCTCTGTTAACATACTCATATATAACTCTTTATTTTTGTCTCTATTAAATTACGCGTTTCTTGTATGGTCAAATACAGCTGGAAACATTAGCAAACTTACCGTCCTGCAAAAAAAGTGCTCTACGCCTAGCCTGTAAAGTTCCATATCGCTACCACACTGCAGACTTGTTTAAGAAGTACCACATCATTCAGGTTACATCAATGTATGATTACAAGCTATGCCGTTTATATAAACTCGGTTTGCTGAAAAATAATGATGACATGACAAGCCTAGCAAGGCTAGAGAAAAACATTCATGCTTATAATGTACGCCATCCTGAAGTGTGGTATGTCGCGAAATGTAGAACTAATTACGGAAATCAAGTGTTAAAATTTCAATTGCCTACACTTCTAAACCACATAATAAAAGAAAATAACATTGACATATCTAGTACATCACCAAAACAACTGCGTTTAATGTTTGTATAATGATGTGATACGACGATTTCCTTGTTGTTTATGACTGCTTCGTAATCCCTTTTTCAAGTGACGTTTTATATCTTTTGTGTTTCCTTAGTAGGTTGTACTTCCTTAGCCGCACGCTTTTATGCTTTCCCGTGTGCTAGGGGGGTCAGGGCACCTCAAGCTGTTCTTACAGCTTTTACATGCCCTCCTCGTAACTTTTTCTTGTTGCGGAATAAAATTCAATTCAATTCAATTCTGTGCCATCGACGCATACGGCCATGGTGCAAGGATCTTCATTTCCGAAAATGGTCGAGAGTCCAGCCGGTTCAATGCTGTCCGGAGAGCTTCACGCTCGACGTTGAACTGGGGACAGAGACATAAGACATGTTCAATTGTTTCTCTGGTTCCACAAGAGTCGCACATGGGCGTATCCCCCATTCCAATTAGGAACGAGTAGGCCTTTGTAAATGCCACCCCGAGCCAGAGGCGGCACAATACTGTCACCTCAGAGCGGGAAATGTTTGATGGCACTTGAACCTTCAAGGATGGGTCAATTTTGAGGAGATGGCACTTCGGGTTAAGAGAAGACCAATATTTGCGTGTCATAGCTTTAGCCACGATATGAAGTTTTCCTGCAGCGTCGGTCCTGGATAAGGCGATTGGGACTGGTCGGCCTTCCAGATGAGCAGACCGGGCGGCTTCGTCGGCGAGGTCATTACCAGCAATGCTGGTATGTCCCGGGAGCCAGTGAAATATAATTTCATGCCCTTTAGCGATAGCTTGATGGTGGTCTTGTCTTATCTCATATACCAGTTGCTCATGAGTCCTGTGATAAATGGCAAAATGGAGACTCTGAAGTGCTGTCTTAGAATCACAAAAGATTGCTACACGCGTGTGGTATTTGGTTGTTTGAACGAGGCGCGCGGGCGCCATCACTCGAGAAAAGAAGAGGAAGGAGCTGGGCTTGCGCTGTGAATCTAACCGGTCAGCGCTGCAACCACTGTTGTAAATACAACCTGTTGGTAGTCTTACTGACTCGTCCTTCGCGTAAAATTCTGGTGGAGGTGGAACGTTCCCCGTCCTCGCCGCGGAGATCCGAAGCGGCCGCACCGTCGTCTTCTCAGCCATGGCTTCCGATGGAAACACCTCGTTGCCACCTACACCTGCGGCGTCAACCACAACGTACGTTACGGTTCCTAGTCTCCGTGATCCTGGGACATTCTCCGCCCAAAATGGCGTTGACGTCGACGACTGGCTCAGTATGTATGAGCGTGTTAGCTGAAGCCAGCAGTGGGACCCTACCATCATGCTTGCCAATGTGATCTTTTATCTGGACGGGACACCGCTTGTCTGGTTTCGCACCCATGAGGTTGAGATATCCAGCTGGAACACTTTCAAAGAGAGGCTTCGCGACCTATTTGGCAACTCGTCAGGTCGCCAACAGGCTGCGCAAAAAGAGCTTGCTTCCCGTGTCCAGTCGTCGACAGAGTCGTATGTCTCCTACATACAGGAAGTGCTCGCGCTTTGCCGGAAAGTCGACGAGCACATGACCGAGGTTGACAAGGTGGGCCATATCCTAAAAGGCATCGCGGACGACGCCTTCAATTTTCTCGTTTATAACGACGTTTTTACTGTCGAAGCCATCGTCCAATAATGCCGCCGCTTCGAGGTAGCCAAAAACCGCCGCGTCGTCCCACCGTTTTCCCGGCTCCCAAACACCCCTGCCACGTCCTCTTGCTCCGCTCTTCCTGCCACACGACCATTTCAAGAGAACGTCACGCGTATCGTTCGCCGTGAGATTGAAGCGGCGAGTCCGGTCCCCCTTCATCCTCGACCCCTTGACGGTACCTTTGACCCAGCGGCCCCTACTGTTCCCGTTATACAAGGTTGTGCGGCAAGAAATGGCCAAGGTTGACCCAGCGGCCCCTACTGTTCCCGTTATACAAGGTTGTGCGGCAAGAAATGGCAAACCTTGGCATCCCTACCGCCTTCTCTGTCTCCCGACCTGATTCGGCACCCATTCCTATGTCCACAACCTTTAATGACCAGTATTTCGCTCCCAGACCATGCAATCCTGCTGAATGGCGAACACCTGACGACAAACCGATCTGCTTCCACTGCCGCCGAGTTGGTCACGTATCCCGCCACTGCCGCATCACCTAGATGCCGCCGTATTGGAGCTCATTCCCTGCTCCTCACCCATACGCCGACGCTCGCTGTTACTCCCCTCGCCGTCCGTACACTACTTCTGATGCCCCTGACAGCCGCTCCTCCGTGCGATCGCCGTCGCCTCAACGCCATCGCTCCCCGTCGGCCCAACCTCGCCGCTTTTCCTCGCCAAACCGCTGGACGGAAAACTAGGCCATGCAGCTCTTGGAGGTAGTGCTGCATCACGTTCGTCCTGTCCAAATCCTCCGTTGACGCTCCTCACGACCACGAACCTAATTGAAGTAGACGTAGATGGTGTCCCGTTGACGGCATTGATTGATACGGGAGCCCAAGTGTCCATAATGAGCGCTAACCTATGTCGTCGCCTGAAAAAAGTTCTTACGCCTGCCGTCACTCGAGCCGTACGCGTCGCCAATGGCGCCACTGTTGCCGTCTGTGGTATGTGCACTGCTCGCGTAGGAAATGCTGGCCGCCAAGTTCCAGTCCTGTTCTCCGTGCTGACCAGTTGCCCTCATGACCTAATCTTCGGGCTCGACTTTCTGACGACGCATTCTGCCCTCATCGACTGTTCCACCGGTACGCTGTGCCTCGAGCTTCCTCTTCTTTCCGACGTTCGCCCCGAACAACCTAACACCCTATGCGCTACAGCGTTTGTTCGGTTACCTCCAAAAGCCCTAACCTTCGTCGAATTGGCCTCAACGGCAACCGTGCCTGATGGCGACTATGTCGTCGCCCTTATTCGTGATGTCCTCCTGGCGCGCGACATCTTTGTGACACACTCCGTCGTTACCCTTGCCGCTAATCGGACGTGTCTCCCCGTTGTCAATTTTGGCTTGACGAAGCAAGTGTTACCTGAAGGCATAGCGGTGGCCACGCTGCGGTCAGTGACAGACGACCACGTCACTGCTTTTGCAGCTTTTGCAGCCGACGCTTATACGGATCTTCCTGATTACCCGCAGGATGCCTTGAACCTCGACGGCCCATTACGACCCATGGTCGCTCCGGACCTCGCCCCTGGCCAAGCAGCCGCCCTATATCGCCTTTTGCTTTCCTACCACGACTTATTTGACACTGACAACCGCCCAGTTGGTCAGACGTCCCTTGTTAAGCATCGGATCACACTGGTGATGCTGTTCCCTATCATCGCCGACCGTATCGCGTGTCCACGGTAGAGCGGCAAGTTATTCAGCAGGAAGTCAACAAGATGCTCGCCAGAGGCATTGTTCAGCCCTCGTCGAGCCCTTGGGCGTCGCGGGTCGTGCTCGTCAAAAAGAAAGATGGCACCTGGCGTGTCTGCGTTGATTACCGCCACCTAAACCGAATCACTAAGGACGTTTACCCGTTACCACGAATTGACGACGCTCTTGATTGTCTTCACGGTGACAAATACTTTTCGTCCATTTACCTTCGATCTGGTTATTGGCAGATTTCCGTCGATGAGCAAGACCAAGAAAAGACCGCTTTCGTCACTCCAGATGACCTCTACCAATTTAAGGTTATGCCGTTTGGTTTATGCAATGCCTCCGCCACGTTCGAACGGATGATGGACTCTCTGCTTCAAGGTTTCAAATGGTCAACATTCCTTTGTTACCTCGACGACGTCCTCGTGTTTTCTCCTACGTTTGAGACGCACCTTGAGCGCGTCGCAGCTATCCTTGACGTCTTCCGCAAGGCTCATCGAAGTGCCACTTCGGGCGCCGACAGATTACAGTGCTCGGACATCTCGTCGATGCTTCTGGACTACAACCCGACCCGGAAAAAGTTCGAGCAGTAACAACTTTTCCTGTGCCTCAGCCTGTCAAAGACGTCCGGAGTTTTGTGGAGCTCTGCTCTTATTTCAGACGGTTTGTGAAAGATTTCGCAGCAATCGCTCGACCACTCACTGAACTTGGGAAGAAAGACGTACCATTTACGTGGGGTTCCCCTTAGGCTACCGCATTTTCACGCCTTATCACGATTCTGACCAATCCACCGATCTTGGCCCACTTTGACCCGTCCGCACCTACAGAGGTCCGAACTACAGAGGCCAGTGGTTATGAGATCGGCGCAGTCTTTGCGCAACGGCAGCACGGACACGACCGCGTTATAGCCTACGCTAGCCGGCTCCTGACAACCGCAGAGCGCAACTATTCGATTACCGAGCGCGAATGTCTTGCTCTCGTCTGGGCTGTTTCAAAGTTCCGCCCATATTTATATGGCAAGCCCTTCTCAGTAATCAGACCATCATGCGCTGTGTTGGCTTTCGTCGCTCAATGATCCTACTGGCAGGCTCGGTCGTTGGGCTCTCCGACTACAAGAATATCCCTACACAGTGACGTACAAGTCGGGACGCCAACACCAGGACGCACATTGCCTCTCTCGCTACCCAGTCCAAGACCCTACATCTACATCTGAACCTGACACCGACGCCTGCGTTCTCTGTGTTTTTCCACTGGTCCATGTCGCAGACGAGCAGCGCCGTGACCCGTCCTTGCGTATTAACCGCCTGGAATCGTCACTTGCCGACAGCTCTCTTCGCTTATTCACACTTCAAGATGGCGTACTCTACCGCCACAACGTTCACCCCGACGGCCCAGCATTACTCCTTGTAACACCTTCGCTCGGCTGTTCTCCACGAACTTCACGACCTCCCCACTGCCGGTCACCTCGGATTGTCACGTACCTACTACCGGATTCGCCGACGCTTCTTTTGGCCAGGGCTTGCTCGCTCCGTTCGAAGATACCTAGCTGCGTGTGAGAAATGCCAGCGACGCTAGACACCGTCGACGCTCCCTGCTGGGTAGCTTCAACCAATTGACATTGCCGCGGAACCATTCTTTCGGGTTGGTTTAGATTTACTTGGTCCTTTTCCTCTTTCTACCTCTGGGAACAGGTGGATCGCTGTGGCCACAGATTACGCCACGCGCTACGCCATCACCCGAGCGCTCTCTACAAGCTGCGCCACAGATGTTGCCGATTTTCTTCTACGCGACGTGATTTTATTACATGGAGCTCCGCGACAACTTCTCACAGACCGTGGCCGTACATTCCTGTCAAAAGTTATCGCGGACATCCTGCAGTCCTGTGCCACGAGGCAGAAGCTCTCCACGTCATACCATCCGCAAACAAATGGCCTCACGGAGCGTCCTAATCGCACTCACACAGACATGCTCGCGAAGTATGTGTCTTCCGACCACACTGACTGGGGCCTTGCTCTACCGTTTGTCACCTTTGCGTATAATTCCTCGCGCCACGACACAGCCGGTTATTCCCCATTTTTCCTTCTGTTCGGCCGAGAACCAGCATTGCCCCTCGACACAACCCTCCCTGTTCACGCAGCACCCACCAGTGAATATGCACTTGATGCCGTCGCCCGCACTGCCCACGCAAGGGAAATTGCCCGTGACCGCCTTCTGAACTCCCAAGAGAGTCACAGGCATTTGTAGTCAAAGGCGTTTGCCCCAGCGACACCGCGACGTGCACTTCCCACCTGGTTCTTTGGTACTTCTATGGTCTCCGTCACGTCAGGTCGGCCTGTCCGAAAAACTGCTGTCTCGTTACACAGGCCCCTACCGAGTACTTCGTGCCATGACTCCCGTCACCTACGAGATCGCCCCTGACGCCCCATCTGCTTCCCAGTCCAGTGATAGCGTGCACGTTACACGACTGAAGCAATATCACCCTCCCGGTGATGACATTTAGACGCTCCGGGACGTCTCTTCTGCCGCCGGGGGATTGTGCTACACGCGTGTGGTATTTCGTTGTTTGAACGAGGCGCGCGGGCGCCATCACTCGAGAAAAGAAGAGGAAGAAGGAGCTGGGCTTGCGCTGTGAATCTAACCGGTCAGCGCTGCCACCACTGTTGTAAATACAACCTGTAAATAGTTGGTAGTCTTACTGACTCGTCCTTCGCGTAACAATATGACCCATGTCTGAGGTGTCTCTTGCAGCAGCACGCAGGGTAGCAAGCTTTGCCGCCGTTGATGTTGTGACGTGTGACAGTTTGAACTTGAGCGTGGTTTTCGCGGCCGGAATGACAACGGCACCTGAGGAACTGGTAGATGAGACGGAACCATCGGTATAGATGTGTATTCGGTCCCAGGAGGTCTCATTCATTAATAGCAGCGTCATCTGTTGCAGAGCTATTCTTGGGTGATTGGCCTTCTTCTTTACGACCGGAATACTTAGGCGCACCTTAGGCTGTTCCAGGCACCGCAAGGGGAATGAAGGGCTTGCTGCTGGTGTGTATCCTGATGGAAGGCAATCTGGATTGCTGACGATAACTTCAGAACACGTGGAACGAGGTATCTGCGAAGGCAAAAACGCCAAGTGATGAGATCGGGGACGCGGGAATGATGACGGAAATGCGCCCTGAGACAATCAACTGCAACGTATGTTTGGATCGGATGATCTTTGGCGAGGACGATTGTTGCAGGTGTTGACGCACCGCGAGGAAGTCCTAAGCAAGTGCGCAATGCTTGGCCCTGTAAGCTCTCCAACCAGCGAACATTTGAATTGCACGTATTGAACAACACTGGAAGGCTGTAGCGTAGGTATCCTAGAAATAGAGCTCTGTACAACTGAAGAATGGAGCGTACAGATGTGCCCCATGTTTTCCCGTGCATGAATCTCAGTACCTGGGTGATGGACAATTTTTTCTTCAGGTACGTGCACTGAGGGCTCCAGGATAGATTGTGGTCGATTATTACACCTAAAAATCGATGGGTCTTTCCGTAGGCAATAGTGTGGCCATTAATAGAAACTGGGTATGGCGTCATAAGTTTTCGAGTGAATGCAACCAATGCACATTTTTCGGTTGATACAGTCAAGCCTTGTGCTTGAAGATATGCTGATGTCAAGGTTGCTGCCCGTTGCAAACGCGCGCGCACCTGAAGCCGAGTAACGGCAGAAGTCCAAAGGCAGATGTCATCTACGTATATCGAGAGGCAGATTGTCTTAGGTAAAACGTCAGCTAGTCCAATGAGTGTCACATTGAACAGCGTCGGACTCAATACTCCTCCCTAAGGCACGCCGCAGTACGTGTAATGTTCAACTGTGGGGCCGTCTTATGTTTGCACAAAAAATGTTGCAGTTTTGCCCGAAAGGTGAAGCATCGATTGCGATAGCAAATTAGTAGAGCGCTATTCGGAGTAGGGATAGTAGTTTTATCGGCTGCATAAACTTGGACACATTGGCTTACTAACTGAATATACAATCGTGGTGTCAGCGCGCACAAGCAAACATGAATAGATCACACTGAATGACCGCAGCCAACGACTGTCAAAACGTGGCAGCAAGCGCAAGTTCGCGCGGTCTATCGCGTCAACGGAAACTGAGCGGCAAATGCACAGCCCATACAAAGGTCAGAGCCGTGTGGAGATAAGAGACGGTGCGGACGACCGCCGGGCAGGGAAGCTGTTGGCAGAGGAGAAGCTGCCCCCCCCCCCTCCCCCTTTTCCCGTTTCTTGCTTTCGCGTGGGAGATTGAGTGGCAAGATACGCCTTTGGCGCCGGAGCACAGCGCCGCCTCCCTCCCTCCCATACCCCAACAGCCTTTCGCGGGACGGTCGCGTTTGCTTTCCGCCGTGCGTTCGCCCTCCGTGATAGCAGGCATCCCCCGCGCGCTTTCGCTCGCGCATACGGCGCGCGGCGACGATTATATCGCCCTTAGAATCTATACTGGAACCTCACGGCGACGGCGACGGCGACGCCGACGGCAGAAATCCGGTTGAAGTGTCCATATGATTGCTATCACAATAAAAACGACCGGCGAGTTATGTAGTCGGATAATCAACGAAGCATGCGGCCGCCAATTCCAATAGTCTCCAGGGAGGTGACGATTAGAGCACTGCACGGGCCGATTTTTGCGGCCCGGGCCCTGCCCGGGCCCGTTTTTACATTGGGCGGCCCGCCCGAGCCCGATCAAAAGTTTTATGCCGAGACCAGGGCCCGGCCCGGGCCCGGAAATTATCTACGTTACCCGCCCGGCCCGGCCCGCCTCCCCTTTACCTTAAGCCCGAGCCCGGCCCGAACCCGGCCCGAGACCGAAAAATACATGTTTTTCAGAGTTGGGTTTCAGAGTTTTGACCCGAGCCCGGCCCGGGCCCGGGTCAAAAAGCACGCGCCGTGCCCGAGCCTGGCCCGAGCCCGTGAAAAAACTCCTCTACCCGGCCCGGCCCGGCCCACGGGCCCGGCCGGGCCCGGCCTTTCGGGTAAGCCCGAGCCCGTGCAGTGCTCTAGTTACGATGGCATCATGTGCAACGTTGTCATACGCGCCTTTCGCGTCGAGAAAGAGCGCAACTGATATGCGCTTACGGCTTTTCTCCTGCTGCAGAAGGGCTGATGGGAAGAAGGGCTGGTGGGAAGGGCCTGAACGGTCTTCATCGGGGTGCCACCGAGGGAGTAGGTTGGTTTCACAGCGGTTTTGGTGTGGCTGATATGCATGGCAGCACTTTTTTCAGTGCTAATACAAAGTTTGTTATTGTGGGCCCAGGCGTCCAACTTTACAAAATGTATTTATTTCAACTGCATATGCTGCATAATGTTGCAGTGCAAGTGTTAACTAGTTAAACACATTCTGCGAATATGTATTAGGAACTTGGTTTTGAGGTAATTAATCTTTTTCCTGGCTACAGTTTAGTCTCACAGTGAGATGCATTTTAGTGCAAGCTGAAGAGATTTAGGCAACTTAAGCATACCGACTGCGCAAAGCACTCATGACACATTTTTTTCAAGTGCTCAAGTACAAGAACACAGACTCGAACATGACATTGCTGTGTCACGTTTTCTTCAGTGTTAGCGTTCTTGCGTGCTGCACGAGCTATTTATCCCCAACTAGCCCATAAGACACCTGCACTTAAAAGAAATGAGTGAAGGAGTTCTGTGAACTTGTACTGAACTAGATTTCACACGCCGAATCGAAGAGTGCACTCTCAGCTAAACGGACGGCATGGCTGAAGACGTACACGTATTTCCCATTGTTTGGGTACTAGTGTCTTTCGCTTTCGCAAGCTATCTTTGCCGCTGGAAACAGCACCGAGCTCGCCCGTTAAACCCGAGTCACCCGAGACCACATAATTCACACACGAAACACGCCGCGGTTCACCACCTGAAGTTCCACACGGTTCATTTACGCCACACCACATGAAGTCGGGAGTGCCGTATTTCAAATCATAGCAGCGCAAAACGTAACTGAAATTTCATTTCCTTCAGTAGAGTTTCTCAGCTGGGCTCGTTCACCGCCGGTCGAACTCGACGGACGCACTAGGCCTATACGCGTGGCGACGACGTGCCGTCAGCATCGTCTAATCATTCTGCAATTTTACTGCAGATTTCTACTAGTGCGGCTGCGCCTGTAGCACTTGGAATTCACCAGCCAGGCACGTGTCAACGCTGTAAAAGGGTGGCGTGCCGGTCGACAGTTCCTGCGATCAGCGCGCTACGTCACCGAAGACTACATAAGGACGCACCACGCTACGGGCTCTTTCACTTGGCAGTGGCGACGACGTGCCGTCAGCATCGTCTAATCATTCTGCAATTTTACTGCAGATTTCTACTAGTGCGGCTGCGCCTGTAGCACTTGGAATTCACCAGCCAGGCACGTGTCAACGCTGTAAAAGGGTGGCGTGCCGGTCGACAGTTCCTGCGATCAGCGCGCTACGTCACCGAAGACTACATAAGGACGCACCACGCTACGGGCTCTTTCACTTGGCAGTGGCGACGACGTGCCGTCAGCATCGTCTAATCATTCTGCAATTTTACTGCAGGTCAGTTCCTTTAACCACGTTATTTTTAACGCTTTTGATGTGCTCGTTGTCGTCGCTACTGCCAAAATTCAACTTTTCTTGAGTGTCATTTGTGTCTTGCATTTGTGAAAGACATGTCGAAAGACATGGCAAAGGATTTTGTAAAATTGAAGGAAGATTTTAGAAGTGAATTGCTTAAGCTGAAGGAGGACACGCTAAAGACATTAAAAGATACAGTTGAAAGAGATCTCAGAAGAGAAATCCGCGAATTGAAAACTGAGCAACGAAACATGACGCAAAGTATCGAATTTGCACACACAGAAATTGAGAACTTGAAGAAACGATTGGATGATGAAATGACAAAGAACGCTCAATTGAAGAAAGAAAATGAGGCGCTTCAGGATAAGTGCAACAAACAAGAAGACAGAACGGGGGATCTTGAGAGACAGATGGTTCAGATGGAACAGTACTCCAGGAACAAAAACGTTGAAATTCAGGGTGTCGAAAGAAAGGAAAACGAGAACGTCATAGACATCCTCTCCAAGATAGGGGATGCTATCAGTGAGCCAATTTCTGAGTCAGATATCGAGGTTTGCCATCGTGTACCTACCCGTGACTCTAACAAAACTAACATTGTCGTGCAGTTTAAATGTCGTGCTAAGCGGGATCTTGCTCTAAAAAAGGCAAGAAAAGCACGGTTGAATAACTCGGACATCGGATTCAACAGTCAAGCACCAATCTTTATGAACGAACACCTCTGTCCGGCTCAAAAAAGACTGCTTGGAAAGGCCATTAGAAAAAAGCACGAACATCACTGGAAATCGGTATGGACATACAATGGTCGAATTTTCGCCAAGAAGACAGACACCTCTGCACCAATACCCATAAACAGAGAGCACGACTTAACAAAGTTTAATAGCAGCGAATAGCGGTAGGCCTTTAGCATGCAGTACCACATAGTTGCTCTCCCAGAATCCCTTCAGTTTCACGAGCACACATACAGGTCAGTTCTACACCTAAACGCTCGTTCCGCCTCTTACAAAAACGATGCCATCACTGAATTCCTGAACGCATTTTCTTTCAGGTTTAATTCATTAATATTGACTGAAACGTGGTATTCTGATGATTGCACCATGCTTCAACTTGACGGCTACAATAATTATTTCATAAATCGTCCCAGTCGGCGTGGTGGTGGTGTCGCCATATATGTACAAAACCATCGCAATCACGAACTCGTCCATGAATATAGCAAAATAACGAATGACTTTGAAATACTAGTGTTGCGAAGCCAGCTTGAAATAATATGTGGAATCTATCGCCCACCAAACGGAAATGTATCGCGGTTTCTAGATTTTTTCGAACAGTTTCTAGATTATATTCGTACAAACAACTATCGCCTTATATGTGCTGGTGACATGAACATTAACATCTTAGAATCTAGTAGCGCGGCCATTACATTTACAAACACAATCCTTTCCGCTGGCTTCGTAAACCATGTCACAACACCAACACGCATCACTGTGTCTACTTCGTCTGCATTGGATCTTATCATTACAAATTCAGAAACAGTTATTTCACATGTCGGTACTATTTCTTCCGACATTAGTGACCACTGTCCGGTTTTCATGTTTTACGCATCTGGGACCGAAGACTTGAATTGCCCACCGCAGGAGGGTTTGATTTATCAGCATATATCGAATGAAGCGTTAGAAACATTTTGGCTGGACGTCTCCACGTACGACTGGTCTAGCGTATTAGATAAAACTAACGCGGACGACGCGTACTCTGAATTCATCACGGCATTTGTGCAAATCTACACAAAGCATTTTCCATTACGCAAAGTAACGCGATCAAAGAAAGCGAGAAAACCATGGGTAACACGCAGCCATATTGGCATGATAAAAGAAAAAAATAATCTTTACCACAAGTTCCTGCGCACTCGAGTATTAGAGGTGCTCAACAATTTTAAGAAAATAAGAAATAAACTAAATGCTGAACTTAGACGCGCAAAGTCATCCTACTATCACGAAATTTTCGCCCACATTAATATGAGACATCCAGATGCTGCATGGAAAACGATTAACGAAGTTTTAGGTCGACGACGATACAATGCCTTGCCTGATAAAGTTTTTCACGATGGCCAAGAGTTATCTGGCAGATCACTAGCTGACTACTTCAATAAGCATTTTGTTAAATCGACGATATCAAACACAGTTTGTCCTGCAACAATAGGTTTGACCTCTATCTGTGCTGACAGTCTATTCCTGGTACCAACTGACAGTTCTGAAGTTTATAGCACATTCATGAACTTAAATAACAGCAAAGCCTTAGATGCAGACAATCTTCAAATAAATTCATTTTCATAGGTTTCTGTGCGCAAACAAACAGGGACGAAGAAAAGGAGACACAAGGACGAGCGCTTTCTAACAACTGATGTTTATTATTGAAGAACCACCGGCTTAAATACCCACAGATCTGCGCGATCCTGTCAATAGAACATGTCAAGAGCGCATAAAATAACGCTTGTCATAAAATGCCGCTACGCGGTCAGCATAAAAAAAAACAGCAGTGTTCATAAAAACAAGCACAAAAGGCAAAAACGCGTTAAAGATATGATGACAGCAGCGAATTCTCTTTATCTAACATGAAACAGAAGGATGACTGATGCATTTTTCTTTTAGTTTATCAATCCAGTGAGCTTCCACAATTTCTCTCGCGGTTTGATTTCTATGCCTAAACAAAATGGCGGTGCTTTCAAGACAAGGTGAGCACGCATGTTCTTCACAATGCATCGCGAAATGCGTACTAGGGCGACCTTTGAGACTAGACAAGTGTTCCCTTAGTCTCGTGTTAACGCATCTCGAAGTCTGCCCTACGTACACATGACCACACGTCAAAGGAATCTGATAAACAACGTTCATCGCGCAATCGACAAATTGGTTCTTCACGTGGATGTTTTATACTACATCCTTTCTTAGCATCATCCTTACTTTCAAACTTACTTTTGACCTTAGAACACACGCTACCTATTTTGTTTTTTGCTGAAAACACCACTTTTACTTCGTAACTCCCAGCCACCTTCTTAAGTCTGTGTGAAAGGCCATGAACATACGGAATCACTGACACCTTAGAAGCTAAATCTTTCTGTCTTTGATTACTTGTGCATGATTCTTTATCCTGTTTTAGTTGTTTCATTAATCTAGAGCATGACGCCAGCATCACAACGAGTGGGTACCCAGCATTTCTCAACCGATTGATTTGTTCAAGAAATGCAATGTTTACAGTGTGATAACATGATTTCAACAACGCTGATCTGAAACATGAAATGACTATACCATTCTTCACAAGCCTGGAATGGTTAGAGGCATAGTTCATTAGCGGTTTTCCATCTCGGGGCGAGAATGACCAACACACATGTTCCGGTAGAAATTCTAACTTGACATCTAGCTTATTATCTACTGGTACTTCAGAAGTGAATGTCAAGCCCTTGCCCAGAGAATTAAAGGATTTTACTACCCTATTTCTGAAAACATCTTTGTCTACATGACAGCCCAAGATCAAGTAGTCATCTACATATCTGTATACCTTATATACTACACCTTCTAAATCTTTTGCCAGCTCTCTGTCTATGCTTCCCAGAAAAATGCTACTAAGGATGGGAGCTACCTTTGACCCGATGCACACGCCCCCTGCCTGTATATACGTTTCATCACAGAATCCTACATGTGTATTAGCTAAATAAAAATGCAGAAGTTCAAGAAAGGACTCAACAGTCATCCCGCACGTGTTGCGAAATGACACCTCGTCATTCTCATTTGTTATGCAATCATTAACACTGCGCATTAAGGGCCCATGCGGCAAGGAATAATAGAGGTCTTGAACATCTATGCTGAATCCCCAGCTGCAACTTGTACTATCTGATGCCAAAAATTTCACAAGGCCTTCAGAGTTTTTTAATAAGTACGGATCCTGTACTTCTAAGGAAGTACAGGATCCGTACTTATTAAAGTACATTCTCGCCCCGAGATGGAAAACCGCTAATGAACTATGCCTCTAACCATTCCAGGCTTGTGAAGAATGGTATAGTCATTTCATGTTTCAGATCAGCGTTGTTGAAATCATGTTATCACACTGTAAACATTGCATTTCTTGAACAAATCAATCGGTTGAGAAATGCTGGGTACCCACTCGTTGTGATGCTGGCGTCATGCTCTAGATTAATGAAACAACTAAAACAGGATAAAGAATCATGCACAAGTAATCAAAGACAGAAAGATTTAGCTTCTAAGGTGTCAGTGATTCCGTATGTTCATGGCCTTTCACACAGACTTAAGAAGGTGGCTGGGAGTTACGAAGTAAAAGTGGTGTTTTCAGCAAAAAACAAAATAGGTAGCGTGTGTTCTAAGGTCAAAAGTAAGTTTGAAAGTAAGGATGATGCTAAGAAAGGATGTAGTATAAAACATCCACGTAAGAACCAATTTGTCGATTGCGCGATGAACGTTGTTTATCAGATTCCTTTGACGTGTGGTCATGTGTACGTAGGGCAGACTTCGAGATGCGTTAACACGAGACTAAGGGAACACTTGTCTAGTCTCAAAGGTCGCCCTAGTACGCATTTCGCGATGCATTGTGAAGAACATGCGTGCTCACCTTGTCTTGAAAGCACCGCCATTTTGTTTAGGCATAGAAATCAAACCGCGAGAGAAATTGTGGAAGCTCACTGGATTGATAAACTAAAAGAAAAATGCATCAGTCATCCTTCTGTTTCATTGTTAGATAAAGAGAATTCGCTGCTGTCATCATATCTTTAACGCGTTTTTGCCTTTTGTGCTTGTTTTTATGAACACTGCTGTTTTTTTATGCTGACCGCGTAGCGGCATTTTATGACAAGCGTTATTTTATGCGCTCTTGACATGTTCTATTGACAGGATCGCGCAGATCTGTGGGTATTTAAGCCGGTGGTTCTTCAATAATAAACATCAGTTGTTAGAAAGCGCTCGTCCTTGTGTCTCCTTTTCTTCGTCCCTGTTTGTTTGCGCACAGAAACCTATGAAAATGAATCTGTTCCAACTAGGCCGACTCGCAGTTATGCTTCAAATAAAGCCCGTTAAATACGTTCTAGATTCTCTCGTACCTGTGTTAGTGCATATATTCAATTTGGTTCTTTCGTCAGGTGTTTTCCCTCAGGCTATGAAGAAAAGCAGAGTCTCAGTTCTTTACAAGGGTGGTGAGAAAAATCAGGTTACAAATTACAGACCTATAAGTATCATACCTATTTTTTCTAAGGGCCTTGAAAAAATAATTTTTGCTCGCGTAACTAAATTTTTCGACCAAAAAAATATATTGTCTGACGCTCTCTTTGGATTTAGGAAAGGGAGATCAACAGAAAATGCCCTATTGGTAATTAAAGAACATATATTAAAAAACATTCAAAATAACTTTTACACTTTGGGCCTTTTTGTAGATTTCAGTAAAGCGTTTGACTGCATCACTCATGACATTTTATTAAATAAATTATCTTCCTACGGAATTCGCGGTAACCCTCTTGAGCTATTCAAATCTTACCTAAGTAACAGAAGCCAGTCAGTATGCATTGGCGGTGCACAATCTTCTTTCCTGCCAGTGTTGAGTGGGGTCCCGCAGGGCAGCGTATTGGGACCTTTGCTATTTAACGCCTTTATTAATGACATTGTCAACACCGATACAACAACACATTTCATTATATACGCGGATGACGTTACTGTGCTACTTTCTGGACCGAGCGCAGATGACTTGACAGTAAAATGTAATAACTTACTTCACCGGCTACTCTCTTGGTCTCTGTCTAATGGGCTACAAATTAATCCGCAAAAAACTAAAGCTGTGTTGTTCTGCGCAAAAAACAAGCTTCTTAATTCCAACAACGCTATCATGCATGGCGGGCAAAAAATAGAACTAGTTGCTGAACACAAGATACTTGGTGTCACATTTTGCTCTAACCTTAGCTGGGACACTCACATTAATAATATTTGCAAGAAGCTTTCATCTGCAGCAGGACTGATATCACGCTATCGCGCGTTTCTTCCTGTTCGCATTAAGCTTCATATATACCATGCACTGTTCGAATCACATCTTACTTACTGCAATTTAGTATGGGCAACGACTAGTACTACCAACATCACTAAGATTCTAACACTTCAAAAGAGGGTAGTTCGTTACATAGCGAATCTCCCCTACCTCTCGCATACAGAATATGCTTTTCGCACATACAGTATTGTTCCTGTAACATGTATGTATGAATTACGCATTTTACGTTCCTTCCGCTTCTCATCTACTGCATTTAGGGAATTTCTAACAGGACTCGCATCACTACAATTTCACAATAAACGGGTTAACACTAGGAGTGATCCTACATGGTTCCTCCCAAGCTTCCGCACAAATTATAAATTGCAGATGTTGGAACACAACTTACCCTTTATATTAAATAAGTATACCGACATTAATCATTACACTTTAAGCGAAATAAGACAACATTTAATTGATGCGCATTTCCTCTGACTATTTGTTATTGTTTTCCAGTTTTTCAACCACTAGTATTCCTGGTGTAATCAAACGGTTATTTGTTATCCTTGTTTTGCTTTACTTATATTAGTGTGTAACTTTCACTGTTGTATAATAAGAGTACCTTGTAAAAACATATCATTTCTGATCGTTTTGTTGTGCTTTTCCTTTCTTTTTTTTAATCGATAGCTTTGTCATCATTGTCTGCTTTACTGACATATGCTCACTAATGTATAATTACTATAGTACTTTGTAAATATTCAACTTTTTTGTTATCCTTTATAATATGTATGTGTTTTTACGTTCCTTTGTTAACAACGAAATGTGACATTTCGAAACTACTGCCACATCAGGGTTGCTAGGGCCTCGTCAAGCTGTTTGAACCAGCTTTTTGTCCTAGCATCCATTTCCAATGTGTATTTTTGGAAAAAATAAAAAATGATTTGATTTGATTTGATGTAAACAACATCGGCGCTATGCCCAAAAAGCTCAAGCAGCGTATATGGTGCTTGTTCTAAAAGCGGGTCTAAATATGTATTCCAAGCTATCCGAAGATTCCGCTCATGAATTCAGTCAGGATTAGGCTGTTTTCCTCTTTGTTCTTTCTTTGGCAAATATTTTGAAGCAGTGGCTTGTCAGTTTCTTACTCAGTCAAGTACCTCGGTGCGGCCACTAGCTGATTATTTTCTGCCTAATCGCTCGCGGTTGTGCTCGGTTCCGATAGATTTGTTCTTGCTGCGCACAAAGCTTGAAACGTAGCTGTTACATTGTAATACTTTGTAGCAAATATATATTACAGCTAGTAACTCACTTACTCCTGTGGACCGTCACAAAACATTCAGCTTCGATCATTCGTGCGCCATCGGTGTAGCCCGTCATTTATTGTGCATATACAGTGCGTATATATTCAGGTGTGCGCCCATTCACTTATTCATGATACGTCGGCGATAGAGTGGGCGTACGTTTTCCTGCCATTTGGGACAGATGTGTATAGATAACGTGCTACCATGCGTGGCTTAGCCGTGTCCGGGGAAAGGTGCGATCCTGGGGGTTGAGTCGATGCTGTGTGCTTGGACCTTTATGGCCCCTCGGCGGAGGCAACACACCCCTTCGGCCTCGGCTTCACGTAGACGGCACTCCCGGACTGACCCATCCGGGAGAAATCGGTAGTTGCCTTTTCCTATCCTCCTCTCGAACCTTCTTCTTTCTCTCTAACTTTTATTCTTTCCTGTCTTCTCCTTTCTTCTATATTACTTCCGATCTTCTTGGCAGCGAGGGTTAACCCTGTGTGAGTAGCCTGCCTAGGTTATTTCATATTCGGTTATAGTGGTGACGTACAGCTGGCGTCCGCAGGGCCTATGTTTACAGGCACTGCAGCGTTCCCTAGTAGGACTCCATGGTGGGTGGCTGGCGTTTCGTCCGAAACATGAATATTTGCATGGCTTGTTCTTTTCCCGCGCTTTCTGATCGCCCCCAAAAGAGGGTGGCGAAGATGAAGTTTCCAAATTTTTTGGCCGCCAAGTTGAGAACTTTCCACGCTACCACGTGGGACACAGTGAGAAAACTGAAAAGACTGTGAGAGTGATCTCACCCTTTATTGTTGCAAAGACTCCGACAGAGACTATAGGACCAGGTTACAAGGCGACGAGGATGGCCAGCGGTGACCTCCTCCTGGAACTCCGCGACAAGAAACAGTATGATAAACTACAGAATCTAGCGTCGTTTGGAGACTTTCCTGTGACTGTGACCCCGCACCGCACCATGAACACCACCCGAGGTGTTATTTCTGATGACGACCTGTTGGAGCTCACCAAAGATGAACTTTTGGAAGGATTCAAAGAACAAAATGTTTTGACTGTAAAACGAATCAAGATGAGGCGCGATGGCAAGGAGCTGAAGACAAAACATAGAATTCTTACTTTTGGTTCTGTGTTCTACCCGAGACCACTGAAGCCGGATGCATTAAATACGTGTCAGGCCATACGTTCCAAACCCTCTTCGATGATTCAAGTGCCAAAGATTCGGCCACAGTTCGCAGAACTGCCGAGGCCATCAGACTTGTGCGAAATGCAGTGCAATTGAGCATCTCTCTGAATCATGCGAAAACTCTCTCCACTGTGTGAACTGTGATGGGGAGCACGCCGCATACTCGCGGTTGTGCCCATCCTGGAACAAAATGTCAGTTTCGCCCTAAGGGCGAAGCAATGAATGCGATAGCAACACAGCAATGTCATACGAAGTAAGGTGAGCGGCTTTGGTAGCAATATGAATTGTAGTAAACATGAGCTGATTAAGTAAGCAGGTGTGCTGCGGCGTAAGTAGACCGACATGAAGAGAGACTCGATGACCGCGAGAAGGAGCGTGTAAAACGGTGGTGTTGATGAGAAGCGCTTCCCGTGGGCAACGCGTGCGAAGGGACACACCTGCAGCGCTGCACTGCCGATCCGGGCAGCATTACATGTGTAGCGTACGTTGGAAAATGTGGCCCGACTATTACTAACTGAATGAACAAGCGCGGTGTGAGCGCGCACAAAAAAACATGAATACATCACACTGAATGACTGCAGACAGCGACTGTCAAAACGCTGGTAGCAAGCCCATACGCTGCAGCGGGCGAAGGTACGTGCTTCAACAGAAACTGAGCGGCGAATGCACAGTGCATAAAGGTCAGAGCCGTGTGGAGATAAGAGACGGTGCGGGCGAGCGACGCGCGGTTGTTTGCAGAGTAGAAGTGCCACTCCCCCCCCCCCCCCTCCCCACTCCCTCCGGCGCTGGCTTCCCGCTTCCTTGCTTGCGCGTGGGAGAGATAAGAGACTGTGCGGGCGAGCGACGAGCTTGGTTGTTGGCAGAGTAGAAGTGCCCCCCCCCCCCCCACCCGCTCCCTCCGGCGCTGGCTTCCCGCTTCCTTGCTTGCGCGTGGGAGATTGAGTGCGTTCGCTCCCCGTGATAGCGCACGCCCCCGCACGCTTCCTACGCTCGGGCATACGGCTCGCGGCGTAGATTTTATCTATACGGAACCTCCCGGCAACGGCAACGGCGACGGCAACGGCGACGGCAACGGCGACGGCAACGGCGACGGCAACGGCGACGGCAACGGCGACGGCGACGGCGACGGCAACGGCGACGGCAACGGCGACGGCAACGGCGACGGCAACGGCGACGGCAACGGCAACGGCGACGGCAACGGCAAAGCCATTGGCAACGTCTGTGGGATGCAGAAACAAATACGCTTCACTTGATTAAGCCACAGTTAGGTTTCTGGCACTCCGCAACGAGAACGCGGCGTACTGATGTCCTATTCTGTCGTCTCAGAATAGGACACACATTTGGCATCCATAGTTTTTTGCGGACCGGAGATGAACCACCAACGTGCGGTAGATATGGTGAGAGGCTAACCGTCCTCCACCGCTATCATGTCCCTCTGCATCGCACTGTTTCTTGGTGAGGAACCGCTGTTTAACACCAATGCAGTCCTCAGTTTCTTAAACGACGTGGTCCTGCATGTTATAAGCCCAATAAATTCATAGCGCATCCTCTCTCCAGAGGATGCCGCTGTGATTGTCGTTTTGTAAAAGTACATGCCCCCAGGCCCTTGTGTTTCAAGGGCTCTGTTTAGGTAGTAGTGTTTCTTGACAATTTTATATCTGACATATCTTTTATATCGTATCATTCTTTAGCAATGCATCTATTATGTTCATAGTACACGTCACTAGTCATTGCCATTATCTTATTACATGTAGATTTTACGCACTTTACAGCGACTATTTTAGGCCCCTTTACAGTCACGTCACATCTACTTCTTTGAATTCATCACTTCACTTCGAACTAAGACTGGCATGGCGCTCTTTGGCCAAACCTGGCCCTTGCGCCACTAAACTCCAACAATCATCATCATCATCCAATTGCGCGTTGAAGAATTTCACTTAGTGATTTACTTTTGAACTAGACCAGAAGCGTTTCTAGTGGCTTTCACGCACCCATAGTTCCTCTATTGTGTCTAGGGAGTGTTTATACAGTCAGCCCAATTGCACGTTGAAGAATGTCACTTCGTAATTTGCTTTTCAACTAGACCAGAGGCGTTTCTAGTGGCTGTCACGCATACGTAGTTTCTCTATTGTGTCTAGGGATTGTTTATACAGTCAGTCCAATTGCACGTTGAAGAATGTCACTTGGTAATTTACTTTTCAACTAGACCAGAAGCTATTCTAGTGGCTCTCACGCACCCATAGTTTCTCTATATTTGTCTAGGGATTGTTCATGCAGCCAGTCCAATTGCGCGTTGAAGAATTTCACTTAGTAATTTACTTTTGAACTAGACCAGAAGCGTTTCTAGTGGCTCTCACGCACCTGCAGTTTCTCTATATGTGTTTAGGGATTGTTCATGCAGTCAGTCCAATTGCACGTTAGAGAACGTCACTTCGTAATTTACTTTTGAACTAGACCAGAAGTGTTTGAAGTCGCTGTCACGCGCCCGTAGTTTCTCTATTGTGTCTACGGTTTCTTTATACAGTCAGTCTAATTTCGCATTAAAGAATGTCACTTCGTAAATTACTTTTCAACTAGACCAGAGGCGTTTCTAGTGGCTGTCACACAACCGTAGTTTCTCTATATGTTTCTAGCAATTGTTTATGCACCCAGTCCAATTGTGCGTTAAAGATTGTCACATCGTAATCTACTTTTGAACTAGACCAGAAGTGTTTGAAGTGGCTCTCATGCAACCGTAGTTTCTTTATATGTGTCTAGGGATTGTTTATGGAGTCAGTCCAATTGCAAGTTAAAGAATGTCACTTGGTAATTTGCTTTTCAACTAGACCAGAAGCGTTTCCAGTGGCTCTCACGCAACCGTAGTTTCTCTATATGTGTCTAGCAATTGTTTATGCATCCAGTCCAATTGTGCGTTAAAGATTGTCACATCGTAATTTACTTTTGAACTAGATCAGAAGTGTTTGAAGTGGCTCTCATGCACCCGTAGTTTCTCTATATGTGTCTAAGATTGTTTACGCAGTCAGTCCGATTGCGCGTTGAAGAATGTCACTTCGTAATTTACTTTTCAAATAGACCAGAAGCGTTTCTACTGGGTCTCATCCAAACGTAGTTTCTCTATTTGTGTCTGTGGATTGTTTATAGAGTCATTCCAATTTCGCGTTGAAGAATGTCACTTCGTAATTTACTTTTGAACTATACCAGAAGCGTTTGTAGTGGCTCTCACGCAACAGTAGTTTCTTTATATGTGTCTAGGGATTGTTTATGGAGTCAGTCCAATTTCGCGTTGAAGAATGTCACTTCGTAATTTACTTTTGAACTAGACCAGAAGCGTTTATAGTGGCCCTCACGCAACCGTAGTTTCTCTATTTGTGTGTAGGGATTATTCATGCAGTCAGGCGAATTGCACGTTGAAGAATGTCACTTCCTAATTTACGTCTCAGCTAGACCAGAAGTGTTACGTCTGCGTGACAGCCACTAGGGATTGTGTCTAGGGATTGTTTATACAGTCAGCCTTATTGCACGTTAGAGAATGTCACTTGGTAATTTACTTTTCAACTAGACCAGAACCGTTTCTAGTGGCACTCACGACATTGTAGTTTCTCTATATATGTCTAGGGATTGTTTATGCATCCAGTCCAATTGTGCGTTGAAGAATGTCACATCGTAATTTACTTTTGAACTAGGCCAGAAGCGTTCCTAGGGGCTCTCACGCAATCGTAGTTTTTCTATATGGGTCTAGGGATTGTTCATGCAGCCAGTCCAATTGCGTGTTGGAGAATTTCACTTCGTAATTTACTTTTGAACTAGGCCAGAAGCGTTCCTAGGGGCTCTCACGCAATCGTAGTTTTTGTATGTGGGTCTAGGGATTGTTCACGCAGTCACTCCAATTGCGCGTTGGAGAATGCCACTTCGTAATTTAATTTTGAACTAGACCAGAAGCGTTTCTAGTGGCTCTCACGCAAACCGTAGTTTCTCTATTTGTGTCTAAGGATTGTTTATGCAGTCAGTCCAATTGCGCGTTGCAGAATGTCACTTCGTAATTTACTTTTGAACAAGACCAGAAGCGTTTCTTGTGGCTCTCACACAACAGTAGTTTCTCTATATGTGTCTAGGGATTGTTTATGCAGTCACTCCAACTGCACGTTGAAGAATGTCACTTCGTAATTTACTCTTGAACTAGACCAGAAACGCTTCTAGTGGCTCTCACGCACCCATAGTTTCTCTATATGTGTCTAAGGATTGTTTATGCAGTCAGTCCAATTTCGCGTTGAAGAATTTCACTTCGTAATTTACTTTTGAACTAGACCAGAAGCGTTTCCAGTCGCTCTCACGCAACCGTAGTTTCTCTATATGTGTCTAGGGATGGTTCACGCAGTCACTCCAATTGCGCGTTGAAGAATTCCACTTCGTAATTTACTTTTGAACTAGACCAGAAGTGTTTCTAGTGGCTCTCATGCAAAGCGTAGTTTCTCTATATGTGTCTAAGGATTGTTTATGCAGTCAGTCCAAATTCGCGTTGAAGAATGTCACTTCGTAATTTACTTTTGAACTAGACCAGAAGCGTTTCCAGTGGCTCTCACGCAACCGTAGTTTCTCTATATGTGTCTAAGGATTGTTTATGCATCCAGTCCAATTGCGCGTAGAAGAATTTCACTTCGTAATTTACTTTTGAACTAGACCAGAAACGCTTCTAGTGGCTCTCACGCACCCGTAGCTTCTCTATATGTGTCTAGGGATTGTTGATGCAGTCATTCCATTTGCCCGTTGAAGAATTTCACTTCGTAATTTACTTTTGAACTAGACCAGAAGCGTTTCTAGTGGCTCTCAGGCAACCGTATTTTCTCTATATGGGTCTAGGGATTGTTCACGCAGTCACTCCAATTGCGCGTTGAAGAATGCCACTTCGTAATTTAATTTTGAACTAGACCAGAAGCGTTTCTAGTGGCTCTCACGCAAACCGTAGTTTCTCTATATGTGTCTAAGGATTGTTTATGCAGTCAGTCCAATTGCGCGTTGCAGAATGTCACTTCGTAATTTACTTTTGAACTAGACCAGAAGCGTTTCTTGTGGCTCTCACACAACAGTAGTTTCTCTATATGTGTCTAGGGATTGTTTATGCAGTCGCTCCAACTGCGCGTTCAAGAATGTCACATCGTAATTTACTTTTGAACTAGACCAGAAGTGTTTGAAGTGGCTGTCGTGCACCCGTAGTTTCTCTATTGTGTCTAGGGATTGCTTATACAGTCAGTCCAATTTCGCGTTGAAGAATGTCACTTCATAATCTACTTTAGAACTAGACCAGAAGCTTTTCTAGTGTCTGTCACGCATCCGTAGTTTCTCTATTGTGTCTAGGGATTGTTTATACAGTCAGTCCAACTGCACGTTGAAGAATGTCACTTCGTAATTTACTCTTGAACTAGACCAGAAGCGCTTCTAGTGGCTCTCACGCACCCATAGTTTCTCTATATGTGTCTAAGGATTGTTTATGCAGTCAGTCCAATTTCGCGTTGAAGAATGTCACTTCGTAATCTACTTTTGAACTAGACCAGAAGCGTTTCCAGTCGCTCTCACGCAACCGTAGTTTCTCTATATGTGTCTAGCGATTGTTTATGTAGTCAATCCAATTGCGCATTGCAGAATGTTACTTCGTAATTACTTTTCAACTAGACCAGAAGCGTTTCTAGTGGCTCTCATTAACCGTAGTTTATCTGTCTAGGGATTGTTCATGCAGTCATTCCATTTGCCCGTTGAAGAATTTCACTTCGTAATTTACTTTTAAACTAGACCAGAAGCGTTTCCAGTGGCTCTCACGCACCCGTAGTTTCTCTGTATGTGTCTAAGGATTGTTGATGCAGTCAGTCCAATTGCGCGTTGAACATGTCACTTCGTAGTTTAATTTTGAACTAGACCAGAAGCGTTTCTAGTGGCTCTCACGCAACCATAGTTTATGTGTCTAGGGAATGTTTATTTAGTCACTCCAATTGCGCGTTGAAGAATGCCACTTCGTAATTTGCTTTTGAACTGTACCAGAACCGTGTCTAGTGGCTCTCACGCAATTGTAGTTTCTCTATATGTGTCTAGGGATTGTTGATGCATCCAGTCCAATTTCGCGTTGAACAATTTCACTTCGTAATTTACTTTTGAACTAGACCAGAAGTGCTTCTAGTGGCTGTCACACACCCGTTGTTTCTCTATTGTCTAGGGATTGTTTATACAGTCAGTCCAATTTCGCGTTGAAGAATGTGACTTCGTAATTTATTTTTGAACTAGACCAGAAGCGTTTCCAGTGGCTCTCACGCAACCATAGTTTCTCTATATGTGTCTAGGGATGGTTCACGCAGTCACTCCAATTGCGCGTTCGAGAATTCTACTTCGTAATTTTCTTTTGAACTAGACCAGAAGCGTGTCTATTGGCTCTCACGCACCCGTAGTTTTTGTACATGTGTCTAGGGATTGTTTATGCATGCAGTCCAATTGCCCGTTGAACAATTTCACTTCGTAATTTACTTTTGAACAATACCAGAAGTGTTTATAGTGGCTGTCACGCACCCGTAGTTTCTCTATAGTGTCTAGGGATTGTTTATGCATCCAGTCCAATTGCGCGTTGAAGAAATTCTACTTCGTAATTTACTTTTGAACTAGACCAGAAGCGTTTCTAGTGGCTCTCACGCAACCGTAGTTTATCTGTCTAGGGATTGTTCATGGAGTCATTCCATTTGCCCGTTGAAGAATTTCACTTCGTAATTTACTTTTGAACTAGACTAGAAGCGTTTCTAGTGGCTCTCACGCAACCGTAGTTTATCTGTCTAGGGATTGTTCATGCAGTCATTCCATTTGCCCGTTGAAGAATTTCACTTCGTAATTTAATTTTTGAACTAGACCAGAAGCGTTTCAAGTGGCTTTCACGCAAACCGTAGTTTCTCTATATTGTGTCTAGGGATTGTTGATGCATCCAGTCCAATTTCGCGTTGAAGAATGTCACTTCGTAATTTACATTTGAACTAGACCAGAAGCGTTTCTAGTGGATTTCACGCGACCGTAGTTTCTCTATATGTGTCTAGGGATTGTTTATACAGTCAGTCCAATTTAGCGTTAAAGAATGTCACTTCGTAATTTTCTTTTGAACTAGACCAGAAGAGTTTCCAGTGGCTCTCACGCAACAGTAGTTTCACTATATGTGTCTAGGGATTGTTGATGCATCCAGTCCAATTTCGCGTTGAAGAATGCCGCTTCGTAATTTACTTTTGAACTAGACCAGAAGCGTTTCTATTGGCTCTCACGCAAACCGTAGCTTCGCTACATGTGTCTAAGGATTGTTTATGCAGTCAGTCCAATTGCGCGTTGAACAATGTCACATCGTGATTTTATTTTGAACTAGAGCAGAAGTGTTTGAAGTGGCTTTCACGCACCCGTAGTTCCTCTACTCTGTCTAGGGATTGTTTATACAGTCACTCCAATTTCGCGTTGAAGAATTCTACTTCGTAATTTACTTTTGAACTAGACCAGAAGCGTTTCCAGTGGCTTTCACGCAACCGTAGTTTCTCTATATGTGTCTAGGGATTGTTTATACAGTCAGTCCAATTTCGCGTTGAAGAATGTGACTTCGTAATTTACTTTTGAACTAGACCAGAAGCGTTTCTAGTGGCTCTCACGCAACCGTAGTTTATCTGTCTAGGGATTGTTCATGCTGTCATTCCATTTGCCCGTTGAAGAATTTCACTTCGTAATTTAATTTTTGAGCTAGACCATAAGCGTTTCAAGTGGCTTTCACGCAAACCGTAGTTTCTTTATATGTGTCTAGGGATTGTTGATGCATCCAGTCCAATTTCGGGTTGAAGAATGTCACTTCGTAATTTACATTTGAACTAGACCAGAAGAGTTTCCAGTGGCCCTCACGCAACCGTAGTTTATGTGTCTAGGGATTGTTCATGCAGTCATTCCAATTGCGCGTATAAGAATGCCGCTTCGTAATTTACTTTTGAACTAGACCAGAAGCGTTTCAAGTGTCTTTCACGCAAACCGTAGTTTCTGTATATGTGTCTAGGGATTGTTGATGCATCCAGTCCAATTTCGCGTTGAAGAATGTCACTTCGTAATTTACATTTGAACTAGACCAGAAGCGTTTCTAGTGGCTTTCACACGACCGTAGTTTCTTTATATGTGTCTAGGGATTGTTTATACAGTCAGTCCAATTTAGCGTTAAAGAATGTCACTTCGTAATTTACTTTTCAACTAGACCAGAAGCGTTTCCAGTGGCTCTCATGCAACCGTAGTTTCTCTATATGTGTCTAGGGAATGTTTATTTAGTTACTCCAATTGCGCGTTGAAGAATGCCACTTCGTAATTTACTTTTGAACTAGACCAGAAGCGTGTCTAGTGGCTCTCACGCAAGTGTAGTTTCTCTACCTGTGTCTAAGGATTGTTTAAGTATCCAGTCCAATCGCGCATTGAAGAATTTCACTTCGTAATTTACTTTTGAACTAGACCAGAAGCGCTTCTAGTGGTTCTCACGCACCCGTAGTTTTCGTATGTGTCTAGGGATTGTTTATGCATGCAGTCCAATTGCCCGTTGAATAATTTCACTTCGTAATTTACTTTTGAACAATACCAGAAGCATTTATAGTGGCTGTCACGCACACGTTGTTTCTCTATTTTGTCTAGGGATTGTTTATACAGTCAGTCCAATTTAGCGTTGAAGAATGTCACTTCGTAATTTACTTTTCAACTAGACCGGAATGTTTCTAGTGGCTCTCACGCAACCATAGTTTCTGTATATGTGTCTATGGATTGTTTATGCAGTCAATCCAACTGCTCTTTGAAAAAGGTCACTTCGTAATATACTTTTGAACTAGACCAGAAGTGCTTCTAGTGGCCGTCACACACCCGTTGTTTCTCTATTGTCTAGGGATTGTTTATATAGTCAGTCCAATTTCGCGTTGAAGAATGTGACTTCGTAATTTATTTTTGAACTAGACCAGAAGCGTTTCCAGTGGCTCTCACGCAACCATAGTTTCTCTATATGTGTCTAGGGATGGTTCACGCAGTCACTCCAATTGCGCGTTCAAGAATTCTACTTCGTAATTTTCTTTTGAACTAGACCAGAAGCGTGTCTAGTGGCTCTCACGCACCCGTAGTTTTTGTATATGTGTCTAGGGATTGTTTATGCATGCAGTCCAATTGCCCGTTGAACAATTTCACTTCGTAATTTACTTTTGAACAATACCAGAAGGTTTATAGTGGCTGTCACGCACCCGTAGTTTCTCTATATGTGTCTAGGGATTGTTTATGCATCCAGTCCAATTGCGCGTTGAAGAAATTCTACTTCGTAATTTACTTTTGAACTAGACCAGAAGCGTTTCTAGTGGCTCTCACGCAACCGTAGTTTATCTGTCTAGGGATTGTTCATGGAGTCATTCCATTTGCCCGTTGAAGAATTTCACTTCGTAATTTACTTTTGAACTAGACTAGAAGCGTTTCTAGTGGCTCTCACGCAACCGTAGTTTATCTGTCTAGGGATTGTTCATGCAGTCATTCCATTTGCCCGTTGAAGAATTTCACTTCGTAATTTAATTTTTGAACTAGACCAGAAGCGTTTCAAGTGGCTTTCAGGCAAACCGTAATTTCTCTATATGTGTCTAGGGATTGTTGATGCATCCAGTCCAATTTCGCGTTGAAGAATGTCACTTCGTAATTTACATTTGAACTAGACCAGAAGCGTTTCTAGTGGCTTTCACGCGACCGTAGTTTCTCTATATGTGTCTAGGGATTGTTTATACAGTCAGTCCAATTTAGCGTTAAAGAATGTCACTTCGTAATTTTCTTTTGAACTAGACCAGAAGAGTTTCCAGTGGCTCTCACGCAACAGTAGTTTCACTATATGTGTCTAGGGATTGTTGATGCATCCAGTCCAATTTCGCGTTGAAGAATGCCGCTTCGTAATTTACTTTTGAACTAGACCAGAAGCGTTTCTATTGGCTCTCACGCAAACCGTAGCTTCTCTACTTGTGTCTAAGGATTGTTTATGCAGTCAGTCCAATTGCGCGTTGAACAATGTCACATCGTGATTTAATTTTGAACTAGAGCAGAAGTGTTTGAAGTGGCTTTCACGCACCCGTAGTTCCTCTATTCTGTCTAGGGATTGTTTATACAGTCACTCCAATTTCGCGTTGAAGAATTCTACTTCGTAATTTACTTTTGAACTAGACCAGAAGCGTTTCAAGTGGATTTCACGCAAACCGTAGTTTCTCTATATGTGTCTAGGGATTGTTGATGCATCCAGTCCAATTGCGCGTTGAAGAAATTCTACTTCGTAATTTACTTTTGAACTAGACCAGAAGCGTTTCGAGTGGCTCTCACGCAACCGTAGTTTATCTGTCTAGGGTGGTTTGTTTATGCAGTCATTCCATTTGCCCGTTGAAGAATTTCACTTCGTAATTTACTTTTGGACTAGACCAGAAGCGTTTCAAGTGGCTTTCACGCAAAACGTAGTTTCTCTATATGTGTCTAGGGATTGTTGATGCATCCAGTACAATTTCGCTTTAAGAATGTCACTTCGTAGTTTAATTTTGAACTAGACCAGAAGCGTTTCTAGTGGCTCTCACGCAACCGTAGTTTATGTGTCTATAGTCACTCCAATTGCGCGTTGAAGAATGCCACTTCGTAATTTGCTTTTGAACTGGACCAGAACCGTGTCTAGTGGCTCTCACGCAATTGTAGTTTCTCTATATGTGTCTAGGGATTGTTGATGCATCCAGTCCAATTTCGCGTTGAACAATTTCACTTCGTAATTTACTTTTGAACAATACCAGAAGCGTTTATAGTGGCTGTCACGCACCCGTAGTTTCTCTATTTTGTCTATGGATTGTTTATACAGTCACTCCAATTTAGCGTTGAAGAATTCTACTTCGTAATTTACTTTTGAACTAGACCAGAAGCGTTTCCAGTGGCTTTCACGCGGCCGTAGTTTCTCTATATGTGTCTAGGGATTGTTTATACAGTCAGTCCAATTTAGCGTTAAAGAATGTCACTTCGTAATTTACTTTTGAACTAGGTCAGAAGAGTTTCCAGTGGCTCTCACGCAACAGTAGTTTCACTATATGTGTCTAGGGATTGTTGATGCATCCAGTCCAATTTCGCGCTGAAGAATGCAGCTTCGTAATTTACTTTTGAACTAGACCAGAAGTGTTTCTAGTGGCTCTCACGCAACCGTAGTTTATCTGTCTAGGGATTGTTCATGCAGTCATTCCATTTGCCCGTTGAAGAATGTCACTTCGTTATTTACTTTTGAACTAGAACAGAAGCGTTTCTGGTGGCTCTCACGGAAACCGTAGTTTCTCTGTATGTGTCTAAGGATTGTTTATGCAGTCAGTCCAATTTAGCTTTAAAAAATTTCCCTTCGTAATTTACTTTTGAACTAGACCAGAAGCGTTTCTAGTGGCTCTCGCGCAACCATAGTTTCTCTATTGTGTCTAGGGATTGTTTATACAGTCAGTCTAATTTAGCGTTAAAGAATGTCACTTCGTAATTTACTTTTCAGCGTTTCTAGTGGCTGTCACGCACCCGTAGTTTCTCTATTGTGTCTAGCGATTGTTTATACAGTCAGTCCAATTTAGCGTTGAAGAATGTCACTTCGTAATTTACTTCTGAACTATACCAGAAGCGTTTCTAGCGGCTATCGTGCACCCGTAGTTTCTCTATTGTGTCTAGGGATTGTTTATACAGTAAGTCCAATTTAGCGTCGAAGAATTCCACTTCGCAATTTACTTTTGAACTAGACCAGAAGCGTTTCTAGTGGCTTTCACGCGACCGTAGTTTCCTTATATGTGTCTAGGGATTGTTTATACAGTCAGTCCAATTTAGCGTTAAAGAATGTCACTTCGTAATTTACTTTTCAACTAGACCAGAAGCGTTTCCAGTGGCTCTCATGCAACCGTAGTTTCTCTATATGTGTCTAGGGAATGTTTATTTAGTTACTCAAATTGCGCGTTGAAGAATGCCACTTCGTAATTTACTTTTGAACTAGACCAGAAGCGTGTCTAGTGGCTCTCACGCAACTGTAGTTTCTCTACCTGTTTCTAAGGATTGTTTAAGTATCCAGTCCAATCGCGCATTGAAGAATTTCACTTCGTAATTTACTTTTGAACTAGACCAGAAGCGCTTCTAGTGGTTCTCATGCACCCGTAGTTTTCGTATATGTGTCTAGGGATTGTTTATGCATGCAGTCCAATTGCCCGTTGAACAATTTCACTTCGTAATTTACTTTTGAACAATACCAGAAGCGTTTATAGTGGCTGTCACGCACACGTAGTTTCTCTATTTTGTCTAGGGATTGTTTATACAGTCAGTCCAATTTAGCGTTGAAGAATGTCACTTCGTAATTTACTTTTCAACTAGACCAGAATGTTTCTAGTGGCTCTCACGCAACCATAGTTTCTGTATATGTGTCTATGGATTGTTTATGCAGTCAATCCAACTGCTCTTTGAAAAAGGTCACTTCGTAATTTACTTTTGAACTAGACCAGAAGTGCTTCTAGTGGCTGTCACACACCCGTTGTTTCTCTATTGTCTAGGGATTGTTTATACAGTCAGTCCAATTTCGCGTTGAAGAATGTGACTTCGTAATTTATTTTTGAACTAGACCAGAAGCGTTTCCAGTGGCTCTCACGCAACCATAGTTTCTCTATATGTGTCTAGGGATGGTTCACGCAGTCACTCCAATTGCGCGTTCAAGAATTCTACTTCGTAATTTACTTTTGAACAATACCAGAAGTGTTTATAGTGGCTGTCACGCACCCGTAGTTTCTCTATATGTGTCTAGGGATTGTTTATGCATCCAGTCCAATTGCGCGTTGAAGAAATTCTACTTCGTAATTTACTTTTGAACTAGACCAGAAGCGTTTCTAGTGGCTCTCACGCAACCGTAGTTTATCTGTCTAGGGATTGTTCATGGAGTCATTCCATTTGCCCGTTGAAGAATTTCACTTCGTAATTTACTTTTGAACTAGACCAGAAGCGTTTCTAGTGGCTCTCACGCAACCGTAGTTTATCTGTCTAGGGATTGTTCATGCAGTCATTCCATTTGCCCGTTGAAGAATTTCACTTCGTAATTTAATTTTTGAACTAGACCAGAAGCGTTTCAAGTGGCTTTCACGCAAACCGTAGTTTCTCTATATGTGTCTAGGGATTGTTGATGCATCCAGTCCAATTTCGCGTTGAAGAATGTCACTTCGTAAATTACATTTGAACTAGACCAGAAGAGTTTCCAGTGGCTCTCACGCAACCGTAGTTTATGTGTCTAGGGATTGTTCATGCAGTCATTCCAATTGCGCGTATAAGAATGCCGCTTCGTAATTTACTTTTGAACTAGACCAGAAGCGTTTCAAGTGGCTTTCACGCAAACCGTAGTTTCTCTATATGTGTCTAGGGATTGTTGATGCATCCAGTCCAATTTCGCGTTGAAGAATGTCACTTCGTAATTTACATTTGAACTAGACCAGAAGCGTTTCTAGTGGCTTTCACGCGACCGTAGTTTCCCTATGTGTGTCTAGGGATTGTTTATACAGTCAGTCCAATTTAGCGTTAAAGAATGTCACTTCGTAATTTTCATTTGAACTAGACCAGAAGAGTTTCCAGTGGCTCTCACGCCACAGTAGTTTCACTATATGTGTCTAGGGATTGTTGATGCATCCCGTCCAATTTCGCGTTGAAGAATGCCGCTTCGTAATTTACTTTTGAACTAGACCAGAAGCGTTTCTATTGGCTCTCACGCAAACCGTAGCTTCTCTACATGTGTCTAGGGATTGTTGATGCATCCAGTCCAATTTCGCGTTGAAGAATGTCACTTCGTAGTTAAATTTTGAACTAGACCAGAAGCGTTTCTAGTGGCTCTCACGCAACTGTAGTTTATGTGTCTAGGGAATGTTTATTTAGTCACTCCAATTGCGCGTTGAAGAATGGCACTTCGTAATTTGCTTTTGAACTGGACCAGAAGCGTGTCTAGTGGCTCTCACGCAATTGTAGTTTCTCTATATGTGTCTAGGGATTGTTGATGCATCCAGTCCAATTTCGCGTTGAACAATTTCACTTCGTAATTTACTTTTGAACAATACCAGAAGCGTTTATAGTGGCTGTCACGCACCCGTAGTTTCTCTATTTTGTCTATGGATTGTTTATACAGTCGGTCCAATTTCGCGTTGAAGAATGTGACTTCGTAATTTACTTTTGAACTAGACCAGAAGCGTTTCCAGTGGCTCTCACGCAACCGTAGTTTCTCTAGGGAATGTTTATTTAGTCACTCCAATTGCGCGTTGAAGAATGCCACTTCGTAATTTACTTTTGAACTTGACCAGAAGCGTGTCTAGTGGCTCTCACGCAACTGTAGTTTCTCTACATGTGTCTAAGGATTGTTTATGCATCCAGTCCAATCGCGCATTGAAGAATTTCACTTCGTAATTTACTTTTGAACTAGACCAGAAGCGCTTCTAGTGGCTCTCACGCACCCGTAGTTTTTGTATGTGTCTAGGGATTGTTTATGCATGCAGTCCAATTGCCCGTTGAACAATTTCACTTCGTAATTTACTTTTGAACAATACCAGAAGCGTTTATAGTGGCTGTCACGCACACGTAGTTTCTCTATTTTGTCTAGTGATTGTTTATACAGTCAGTCCAATTTAGCGTTGAAGAATGTCACTTCGTAATTTACTTTTCAACTAGACCGGAGTGTTTCTAGTGGCTCTCACGCAACCATAGTTTCTGTATGTGTGTCAATGGATTGTTTATGCAGTCAATCCAACTGCACATTGAAAAAGGTCACTTCGTAATTTACTTTTGAACTAGACCAGAAGTACTTCTAGTAGCTGTCACACACCCGTTGTTTCTCTATTACCTAGGGATTGTTTATACAGTCAGTCCAATTTCGCGTTGAAGAATGTGACTTCGTAATTTACTTTTGAACTAGACCAGAAGCGTTTCCAGTGGCTCTCACGCAACCGTAGATTCTCTATATGTGTCTAGGGATTGTTCACGCGGTCACTCCAATTGCGCGTTCAAGAATTCTACTTCGTAATTTTCTTTTGAACTAGACCAGAAGCGTTTCTAGTGGCTCTCACGCAAACCCTAGTTTCTCTATATGTGTCTAAGGATTGTTTATGCAATAAGTCCTTTTGCGCGTTGAAGAATGTCACATCGTGATTTACTTTTGAACTAGAGCAGAAGTGTTTGAAGTGGCTTTCACGCACCCGTAGTTCCTCTATTGTGTCTAGAGATTGTTTACACAGTCAGTCCAATTTAGCGGTAAAGAATGTCACTTCGTAATTTACTTTTGAACTAGACCAGAAGCGTTTCCAGTGGCTCTCACGCAACCGTAGTTTATGTGTCTAGGGATTGTTCATGCAGTCATTCCAATTGCGCGTATAAGAATGCCGCTTCTTATTTACTTTTGAACTAGACCAGAAGCGTTTCCAGTGGCTCTCACGCAACCGTAGTTTATGTGTCTAGGGATTGTTCATGCAGTCATTCCAATTGCGCGTATAAGAATACCGCTTCGTAATTTACTTTTGAACTAGACCAGAGGCGTTTCTAGTGGCTCTCACGCAACCGTAGTTTATCTGTCTAGGGATTGTTCATGCAGTCATTCCATTTGCCCGTTGAAGAATTTCACTTCGTAATTTACTTTTGGACTAGACCAGAAGCGTTTCAAGTGGCTTTCACGCAAACCGTAGTTTCTCTATATGTGTCTAGGGATTGTTGATTCATCCAGTCCAATTTCGCGTTGAAGAATGTCACTTCGTAGTTAAATTTTGAACTAGACCAGAAGCGTTTCTAGTGGCTCTCACGCAACCGTAGTTTATGTGTCTAGGGAATGTTTATTTAGTCACTCCAATTGCGCGTTGAAGAATGCCACTTCGTAATTTGCTTTGAACTGGACCAGAAGCGTGTCTAGTGGCTCTCACGCAATTGTAGTTTCTCTATATGTGTCTAGGGATTGTTGATGCATCCAGTCCAATTTCGCGTTGAACAATTTCACTTCGTAATTTACTTTTGAACAATGCCAGAAGCGTTTATATTGGCTGTCACGCACCCGTAGTTTCTCTATTTTGTCTATGGATTGTTTATACAGTCAGTCCAATTTCGCGTTGAAGAATGTGACATCGTAATTTACTTTTGAACTAGACCAGAAGCGTTTCCAGTGGCTCTCACGCAACCGTAGTTTCTCTAGGGAATGTTTATTTAGTCACTCCAATTGCGCGTTCAAGAATGCCACTTCGTAATTTACTTTTGAACTAGACCAGAAGTGCTTCTTGTGGCTGTCACACACCCGTTGTTTCTCTATATGTGTCTAGGGATTATTTATGCATGCAGACCAATTACCCGTTGAACAATTTCACTATGTAATTTCCTTTCGAACAAAAGCAGAAGCGTTTCTAGTGGCTGTCACGCACCCGTAGTTTCTCTATTGTGTCTAGGGATTGCTTATACAGTCAGTCCAATTTAGTGTTGAAGAATGTCACTTCGTAACTTACTTTTCAACTAGACCAGAATGTTTCTAGTGGCTCTCACGCAACCATAATTTCTCTATATGTGTCTATGGATTGTTTATGCAGTCAATCCAACTGCACGTTGAAAAATGTCACTTCGTAATTTACTTTTTAACTAGACCAGAAGTGCTTCTAGTGGCTGTCACACACGCGTTGTTTCTCTATTGCCTAGGGATTGTTTATACAGTCAGTCCAATTTCGCGTTGAAGAATGTGACTTCCGAATTTACTTTTGAACTAGACCAGAAGCGTTTCCAGTGGCTCTCACGCAACCGTAGATTCTCTATATGTGTCTAGGGATTGTTCACGCAGTCACTCCAATTGCGCGTTCAAGAATTCTACTTCGTAATTTTCTTTTGAACTAGACCAGAAGCGTTTCTAGTGGCTCTCACGCAAACCCTAGTTTCTCTATATGTGTCTAAGGATTGTTTATGCAATAAGTGCTTTTGCGCGTTGAAGAATGTCACATCGTGATTTACTTTTGAACTAGAGCAGAAGTGTTTGAAGTGGCTTTCACGCACCCGTAGTTCCTCTATTGTGTCTAGAGATTGTTTACACAGTCAGTCCAATTTAGCGGTAAAGAATGTCACTTCGTAATTTACTTTTGAACTAGACCAGAAGCGTTTTCAGTGGCTCTCACGCAACCGTAGTTTATGTGTCTAGGGATTGTTCATGCAGTCATTCCAATTGCGCGTATAAGAATGCCGCTTCTTAATTTACTTTTGAACTAGACCAGAAGCGTTTCCAGTGGCTCTCACGCAACCGTAGTTTATGTGTCTAGGGATTGTTCATGCAGTCATTCCTATTGCGCGTATAAGAATGCCGCTTCGTAATTTACTTTTGAACTAGACCACAAGCGTTTCTAGTGGCTCTCACGCAACCGTAGTTTATCTGTCTAGGGATTGTTCATGCAGTCATTCCATTTGCCCGTTGAAGAATTTCACTTCGTAATTTACTTTTGGACTAGACCAGAAGCGTTTCAAGTGGCTTTCACGCAAACCGTAGTTTCTCTATATGTGTCTAGGGATTGTTGATGCATCCAGTCCAATTTCGCGTTGAAGAATGTCACTTCGTAGTTAAATTTTGAACTAGACCAGAAGCGTTTCTAGTGGCTCTCACGCAACCGTAGTTTATGTGTCTAGGGAATGTTTATTTAGTCACTCCAATTGCGCGTTGAAGAATGCCACTTCGTAATTTGCTTTTGAACTGGACCAGAAGCGTGTCTAGTGGCTCTCACGCAATTGTAGTTTCTCTATATGTGTCTAGGGATTGTTGATGCATCCAGTCCAATTTCGCGTTGAACAATTTCACTTCGTAATTTACTTTTGAACAATACCAGAAGCGTTTATAGTGGCTGTCACGCACCCGTAGTTTCTCTATTTTGTCTATGGATTGTTTATACAGTCAGTCCAATTTCGCGTTGAAGAATGTGACTTCGTAATTTACTTTTGAACTAGACCAGAAGCGTTTCCAGTGGCTCTCACGCAACCGTAGTTTCTCTAGGGAATGTTTATTTAGTCACTCCAATTGCGCGTTGAAGAATGCCACTTCGTAATTTACTTTTGAACTTGACCAGAAGCGTGTCTAGTGGCTCTCACGCAACTGTAGTTTCTCTACCTGTGTCTAAGGATTGTTTATGCATCCAGTCCAATCGCGCATTGAAGAATTTCACTTCGTAATTTACTTTTGAACTAGACCAGAAGCGCTTCTAGTGGCTCTCACGCACCCGTAGTTTTTGTATGTGTCTAGGGATTGTTTATGCATGCAGTCCAATTGCCCGTTGAACAATTTCACTTCGTAATTTACTTTTGAAAAATACCAGAAGCGTTTATAGTGGCTGTCACGCACACGTAGTTTCTCTATTTTGTCTAGTGATTGTTTATACAGTCAGTCCAATTTAGCGTTGAAGAATGTCACTTCGTAATTTACTTTTCAACTAGACCGGAATGTTTCTAGTGGCTCTCACGCAACCATAGTTTCTGTATATGTGTCAATGGATTGTTTATGCAGTCAATCCAACTGCACATTGAAAAAGGTCACTTCGTAATTTACTTTTGAACTAGACCAGAAGTGCTTCTAGTAGCTGTCACACACCCGTTGTTTCTCTATTGCCTAGGGATTGTTTATACAGTCAGTCCAATTTCGCGTTGAAGAATGTGACTTCGTAATTTACTTTTGAACTAGACCAGAAGCGTTTCCAGTGGCTCTCACGCAACCGTAGATTCTCTATATGTGTCTAGGGATTGTTCACGCAGTCACTCCAATTGCGCGTTCAAGAATTCTACTTCGTAATTTTCTTTTGAACTAGACCAGAAGCGTTTCTAGTGGCTCTCACGCAAACCCTAGTTTCTCTATATGTGTCTAAGGATTGTTTATGCAATAAGTCCTTTTGCGCGTTGAAGAATGTCACATCGTGATTTACTTTTGAACTAGAGCAGAAGTGTTTGAAGTGGCTTTCACGCACCCGTAGTTCCTCTATTGTGTCTAGAGATTGTTTACATAGTCAGTCCAATTTAGCGGTAAAGAATGTCACTTCGTAATTTACTTTTGAACTAGACCAGAAGCGTTTCCAGTGGCTCTCACGCAACCGTAGTTTATGTGTCTAGGGATTGTTCATGCAGTCATTCCAATTGCGCGTATAAGAATGCCGCTTCTTAATTTACTTTTGAACTAGACCAGAAGCGTTTCCAGTGGCTCTCACGCAACCGTAGTTTATGTGTCTAGGGATTGTTCATGCAGTCATTCCAATTGCGCGTATAAGAATGCCGCTTCGTAATTTACTTTTGAACTAGACCAGAAGCGTTTCTAGTGGCTCTCACGCAACCGTAGTTTATCTGTCTAGGGATTGTTCATGCAGTCATTCCATTTGCCCGTTGAAGAATTTCACTTCGTAATTTACTTTTGGACTAGACCAGAAGCGTTTCAAGTGGCTTTCACGCAAACCGTAGTTTCTCTATATGTGTCTAGGGATTGTTGATGCATCCAGTCCAATTTCGCGTTGAAGAATGTCACTTCGTAGTTAAATTTTGAACTAGACCAGAAGCGTTTCTAGTGGCTCTCACGCAACCGTAGTTTATGTGTCTAGGGAATGTTTATTTAGTCACTCCAATTGCGCGTTGAAGAATGCCACTTCGTAATTTGCTTTGAACTGGACCAGAAGCGTGTCTAGTGGCTCTCACGCAATTGTAGTTTCTCTATATGTGTCTAGGGATTGTTGATGCATCCAGTCCAATTTCGCGTTGAACAATTTCACTTCGTAATTTACTTTTGAACAATACCAGAAGCGTTTATAGTGGCTGTCACGCACCCGTAGTTTCTCTATTTTGTCTATGGATTGTTTATACAGTCGGTCCAATTTCGCGTTGAAGAATGTGACTTCGTAATTTACTTTTGAACTAGACCAGAAGCGTTTCCAGTGGCTCTCACGCAACCGTAGTTTCTCTAGGGAATGTTTATTTAGTCACTCCAATTGCGCGTTGAAGAATGCCACTTCGTAATTTACTTTTGAACTTGACCAGAAGCGTGTCTAGTGGCTCTCACGCAACTGTAGTTTCTCTACATGTGTCTAAGGATTGTTTATGCATCCAGTCCAATCGCGCATTGAAGAATTTCACTTCGTAATTTACTTTTGAACTAGACCAGAAGCGCTTCTAGTGGCTCTCACGCACCCGTAGTTTTTGTATGTGTCTAGGGATTGTTTATGCATGCAGTCCAATTGCCCGTTGAACAATTTCACTTCGTAATTTACTTTTGAACAATACCAGAAGCGTTTATAGTGGCTGTCACGCACACGTAGTTTCTCTATTTTGTCTAGTGATTGTTTATACAGTCAGTCCAATTTAGCGTTGAAGAATGTCACTTCGTAATTTACTTTTCAACTAGACCGGAATGTTTCTAGTGGCTCTCACGCAACCATAGTTTCTGTATATGTGTCAATGGATTGTTTATGCAGTCAATCCAACTGCACATTGAAAAAGGTCACTTCGTAATTTACTTTTGAACTAGACCAGAAGTGCTTCTAGTAGCTGTCACACACCCGTTGTTTCTCTATTGCCTAGGGATTGTTTATACAGTCAGTCCAATTTCGCGTTGAAGAATGTGACTTCGTAATTTACTTTTGAACTAGACCAGAAGCGTTTCCAGTGGCTCTCACGCAACCGTAGATTCTCTATATGTGTCTAGGGATTGTTCACGCAGTCACTCCAATTGCGCGTTCAAGAATTCTACTTCGTAATTTTCTTTTGAACTAGACCAGAAGCGTTTCTAGTGGCTCTCACGCAAACCCTAGTTTCTCTATATGTGTCTAAGGATTGTTTATGCAATAAGTCCTTTTGCGCGTTGAAGAATGTCACATCGTGATTTACTTTTGAACTAGAGCAGAAGTGTTTGAAGTGGCTTTCACGCACCCGTAGTTCCTCTATTGTGTCTAGAGATTGTTTACATAGTCAGTCCAATTTAGCGGTAAAGAATGTCACTTCGTAATTTACTTTTGAACTAGACCAGAAGCGTTTCCAGTGGCTCTCACGCAACCGTAGTTTATGTGTCTAGGGATTGTTCATGCAGTCATTCCAATTGCGCGTATAAGAATGCCGCTTCTTAATTTACTTTTGAACTAGACCAGAAGCGTTTCCAGTGGCTCTCACGCAACCGTAGTTTATGTGTCTAGGGATTGTTCATGCAGTCATTCCAATTGCGCGTATAAGAATGCCGCTTCGTAATTTACTTTTGAACTAGACCAGAAGCGTTTCTAGTGGCTCTCACGCAACCGTAGTTTATCTGTCTAGGGATTGTTCATGCAGTCATTCCATTTGCCCGTTGAAGAATTTCACTTCGTAATTTACTTTTGGACTAGACCAGAAGCGTTTCAAGTGGCTTTCACGCAAACCGTAGTTTCTCTATATGTGTCTAGGGATTGTTGATGCATCCAGTCCAATTTCGCGTTGAAGAATGTCACTTCGTAGTTAAATTTTGAACTAGACCAGAAGCGTTTCTAGTGGCTCTCACGCAACCGTAGTTTATGTGTCTAGGGAATGTTTATTTAGTCACTCCAATTGCGCGTTGAAGAATGCCACTTCGTAATTTGCTTTGAACTGGACCAGAAGCGTGTCTAGTGGCTCTCACGCAATTGTAGTTTCTCTATATGTGTCTAGGGATTGTTGATGCATCCAGTCCAATTTCGCGTTGAACAATTTCACTTCGTAATTTACTTTTGAACAATACCAGAAGCGTTTATAGTGGCTGTCACGCACCCGTAGTTTCTCTATTTTGTCTATGGATTGTTTATACAGTCGGTCCAATTTCGCGTTGAAGAATGTGACTTCGTAATTTACTTTTGAACTAGACCAGAAGCGTTTCCAGTGGCTCTCACGCAACCGTAGTTTCTCTAGGGAATGTTTATTTAGTCACTCCAATTGCGCGTTGAAGAATGCCACTTCGTAATTTACTTTTGAACTTGACCAGAAGCGTGTCTAGTGGCTCTCACGCAACTGTAGTTTCTCTACATGTGTCTAAGGATTGTTTATGCATCCAGTCCAATCGCGCATTGAAGAATTTCACTTCGTAATTTACTTTTGAACTAGACCAGAAGCGCTTCTAGTGGCTCTCACGCACCCGTAGTTTTTGTATGTGTCTAGGGATTGTTTATGCATGCAGTCCAATTGCCCGTTGAACAATTTCACTTCGTAATTTACTTTTGAACAATACCAGAAGCGTTTATAGTGGCTGTCACGCACACGTAGTTTCTCTATTTTGTCTAGTGATTGTTTATACAGTCAGTCCAATTTAGCGTTGAAGAATGTCACTTCGTAATTTACTTTTCAACTAGACCGGAATGTTTCTAGTGGCTCTCACGCAACCATAGTTTCTGTATATGTGTCAATGGATTGTTTATGCAGTCAATCCAACTGCACATTGAAAAAGGTCACTTCGTAATTTACTTTTGAACTAGACCAGAAGTGCTTCTAGTAGCTGTCACACACCCGTTGTTTCTCTATTGCCTAGGGATTGTTTATACAGTCAGTCCAATTTCGCGTTGAAGAATGTGACTTCGTAATTTACTTTTGAACTAGACCAGAAGCGTTTCCAGTGGCTCTCACGCAACCGTAGATTCTCTATATGTGTCTAGGGATTGTTCACGCAGTCACTCCAATTGCGCGTTCAAGAATTCTACTTCGTAATTTTCTTTTGAACTAGACCAGAAGCGTTTCTAGTGGCTCTCACGCAAACCCTAGTTTCTCTATATGTGTCTAAGGATTGTTTATGCAATAAGTCCTTTTGCGCGTTGAAGAATGTCACATCGTGATTTACTTTTGAACTAGAGCAGAAGTGTTTGAAGTGGCTTTCACGCACCCGTAGTTCCTCTATTGTGTCTAGAGATTGTTTACACAGTCAGTCCAATTTAGCGGTAAAGAATGTCACTTCGTAATTTACTTTTGAACTAGACCAGAAGCGTTTCCAGTGGCTCTCACGCAACCGTAGTTTATGTGTCTAGGGATTGTTCATGCAGTCATTCCAATTGCGCGTATAAGAATGCCGCTTCTTAATTTACTTTTGAACTAGACCAGAAGCGTTTCCAGTGGCTCTCACGCAACCGTAGTTTATGTGTCTAGGGATTGTTCATGCAGTCATTCCAATTGCGCGTATAAGAATGCCGCTTCGTAATTTACTTTTGAACTAGACCAGAAGCGTTTCTAGTGGCTCTCACGCAACCGTAGTTTATCTGTCTAGGGATTGTTCATGCAGTCATTCCATTTGCCCGTTGAAGAATTTCACTTCGTAATTTACTTTTGGACTAGACCAGAAGCGTTTCAAGTGGCTTTCACGCAAACCGTAGTTTCTCTATATGTGTCTAGGGATTGTTGATGCATCCAGTCCAATTTCGCGTTGAAGAATGTCACTTCGTAGTTAAATTTTGAACTAGACCAGAAGCGTTTCTAGTGGCTCTCACGCAACCGTAGTTTATGTGTCTAGGGAATGTTTATTTAGTCACTCCAATTGCGCGTTGAAGAATGCCACTTCGTAATTTGCTTTGAACTGGACCAGAAGCGTGTCTAGTGGCTCTCACGCAATTGTAGTTTCTCTATATGTGTCTAGGGATTGTTGATGCATCCAGTCCAATTTCGCGTTGAACAATTTCACTTCGTAATTTACTTTTGAACAATACCAGAAGCGTTTATAGTGGCTGTCACGCACCCGTAGTTTCTCTATTTTGTCTATGGATTGTTTATACAGTCGGTCCAATTTCGCGTTGAAGAATGTGACTTCGTAATTTACTTTTGAACTAGACCAGAAGCGTTTCCAGTGGCTCTCACGCAACCGTAGTTTCTCTAGGGAATGTTTATTTAGTCACTCCAATTGCGCGTTCAAGAATGCCACTTCGTAATTTACTTTTGAACTTGACCAGAAGCGTGTCTAGTGGCTCTCACGCAACTGTAGTTTCTCTACATGTGTCTAAGGATTGTTTATGCATCCAGTCCAATCGCGCATTGAAGAATTTCACTTCGTAATTTACTTTTGAACTAGACCAGAAGCGCTTCTAGTGGCTCTCACGCACCCGTAGTTTTTGTATGTGTCTAGGGATTGTTTATGCATGCAGTCCAATTGCCCGTTGAACAATTTCACTTCGTAATTTACTTTTGAACAATACCAGAAGCGTTTATAGTGGCTGTCACGCACACGTAGTTTCTCTATTTTGTCTAGTGATTGTTTATACAGTCAGTCCAATTTAGCGTTGAAGAATGTCACTTCGTAATTTACTTTTCAACTAGACCGGAATGTTTCTAGTGGCTCTCACGCAACCATAGTTTCTGTATATGTGTCAATGGATTGTTTATGCAGTCAATCCAACTGCACATTGAAAAAGGTCACTTCGTAATTTACTTTTGAACTAGACCAGAAGTGCTTCTAGTAGCTGTCACACACCCGTTGTTTCTCTATTGCCTAGGGATTGTTTATACAGTCAGTCCAATTTCGCGTTGAAGAATGTGACTTCGTAATTTACTTTTGAACTAGACCAGAAGCGTTTCCAGTGGCTCTCACGCAACCGTAGATTCTCTATATGTGTCTAGGGATTGTTCACGCAGTCACTCCAATTGCGCGTTCAAGAATTCTACTTCGTAATTTTCTTTTGAACTAGACCAGAAGCGTTTCTAGTGGCTCTCACGCAAACCCTAGTTTCTCTATATGTGTCTAAGGATTGTTTATGCAATAAGTCCTTTTGCGCGTTGAAGAATGTCACATCGTGATTTACTTTTGAACTAGAGCAGAAGTGTTTGAAGTGGCTTTCACGCACCCGTAGTTCCTCTATTGTGTCTAGAGATTGTTTACACAGTCAGTCCAATTTAGCGGTAAAGAATGTCACTTCGTAATTTACTTTTGAACTAGACCAGAAGCGTTTCCAGTGGCTCTCACGCAACCGTAGTTTATGTGTCTAGGGATTGTTCATGCAGTCATTCCAATTGCGCGTATAAGAATGCCGCTTCTTAATTTACTTTTGAACTAGACCAGAAGCGTTTCCAGTGGCTCTCACGCAACCGTAGTTTATGTGTCTAGGGATTGTTCATGCAGTCATTCCAATTGCGCGTATAAGAATGCCGCTTCGTAATTTACTTTTGAACTAGACCAGAAGCGTTTCTAGTGGCTCTCACGCAACCGTAGTTTATCTGTCTAGGGATTGTTCATGCAGTCATTCCATTTGCCCGTTGAAGAATTTCACTTCGTAATTTACTTTTGGACTAGACCAGAAGCGTTTCAAGTGGCTTTCACGCAAACCGTAGTTTCTCTATATGTGTCTAGGGATTGTTGATGCATCCAGTCCAATTTCGCGTTGAAGAATGTCACTTCGTAGTTAAATTTTGAACTAGACCAGAAGCGTTTCTAGTGGCTCTCACGCAACCGTAGTTTATGTGTCTAGGGAATGTTTATTTAGTCACTCCAATTGCGCGTTGAAGAATGCCACTTCGTAATTTGCTTTGAACTGGACCAGAAGCGTGTCTAGTGGCTCTCACGCAATTGTAGTTTCTCTATATGTGTCTAGGGATTGTTGATGCATCCAGTCCAATTTCGCGTTGAACAATTTCACTTCGTAATTTACTTTTGAACAATACCAGAAGCGTTTATAGTGGCTGTCACGCACCCGTAGTTTCTCTATTTTGTCTATGGATTGTTTATACAGTCGGTCCAATTTCGCGTTGAAGAATGTGACTTCGTAATTTACTTTTGAACTAGACCAGAAGCGTTTCCAGTGGCTCTCACGCAACCGTAGTTTCTCTAGGGAATGTTTATTTAGTCACTCCAATTGCGCGTTCAAGAATGCCACTTCGTAATTTACTTTTGAACTTGACCAGAAGCGTGTCTAGTGGCTCTCACGCAACTGTAGTTTCTCTACCTGTGTCTAAGGATTGTTTATGCATCCAGTCCAATCGCGCATTGAAGAATTTCACTTCGTAATTTACTTTTGAACTAGACCAGAAGCGCTTCTAGTGGCTCTCACGCACCCGTAGTTTTTGTATGTGTCTAGGGATTGTTTATGCATGCAGTCCAATTGCCCGTTGAACAATTTCACTTCGTAATTTACTTTTGAACAATACCAGAAGCGTTTATAGTGGCTGTCACGCACACGTAGTTTCTCTATTTTGTCTAGTGATTGTTTATACAGTCAGTCCAATTTAGCGTTGAAGAATGTCACTTCGTAATTTACTTTTCAACTAGACCGGAATGTTTCTAGTGGCTCTCACGCAACCATAGTTTCTGTATGTGTGTCAATGGATTGTTTATGCAGTCAATCCAACTGCACATTGAAAAAGGTCACTTCGTAATTTACTTTTGAACTAGACCAGAAGTGCTTCTAGTAGCTGTCACACACCCGTTGTTTCTCTATTACCTAGGGATTGTTTATACAGTCAGTCCAATTTCGCGTTGAAGAATGTGACTTCGTAATTTACTTTTGAACTAGACCAGAAGCGTTTCCAGTGGCTCTCACGCAACCGTAGATTCTCTATATGTGTCTAGGGATTGTTCACGCAGGTCACTCCAATTGCGCGTTCAAGAATTCTACTTCGTAATTTTCTTTTGAACTAGACCAGAAGCGTTTCTAGTGGCTCTCACGCAAACCCTAGTTTCTCTATATGTGTCTAAGGATTGTTTATGCAATAAGTCCTTTTGCGCGTTGAAGAATGTCACATCGTGATTTACTTTTGAACTAGAGCAGAAGTGTTTGAAGTGGCTTTCACGCACCCGTAGTTCCTCTATTGTGTCTAGAGATTGTTTACACAGTCAGTCCAATTTAGCGGTAAAGAATGTCACTTCGTAATTTACTTTTGAACTAGACCAGAAGCGTTTCCAGTGGCTCTCACGCAACCGTAGTTTATGTGTCTAGGGATTGTTCATGCAGTCATTCCAATTGCGCGTATAAGAATGCCGCTTCTTAATTTACTTTTGAACTAGACCAGAAGCGTTTCCAGTGGCTCTCACGCAACCGTAGTTTATGTGTCTAGGGATTGTTCATGCAGTCATTCCAATTGCGCGTATAAGAATGCCGCTTCGTAATTTACTTTTGAACTAGACCACAAGCGTTTCTAGTGGCTCTCACGCAACCGTAGTTTATCTGTCTAGGGATTGTTCATGCAGTCATTCCATTTGCCCGTTGAAGAATTTCACTTCGTAATTTACTTTTGGACTAGACCAGAAGCGTTTCAAGTGGCTTTCACGCAAACCGTAGTTTCTCTATATGTGTCTAGGGATTGTTGATGCATCCAGTCCAATTTCGCGTTGAAGAATGTCACTTCGTAGTTAAATTTTGAACTAGACCAGAAGCGTTTCTAGTGGCTCTCACGCAACCGTAGTTTATGTGTCTAGGGAATGTTTATTTAGTCACTCCAATTGCGCGTTGAAGAATGCCACTTCGTAATTTGCTTTGAACTGGACCAGAAGCGTGTCTAGTGGCTCTCACGCAATTGTAGTTTCTCTATATGTGTCTAGGGATTGTTGATGCATCCAGTCCAATTTCGCGTTGAACAATTTCACTTCGTAATTTACTTTTGAACAATACCAGAAGCGTTTATAGTGGCTGTCACGCACCCGTAGTTTCTCTATTTTGTCTATGGATTGTTTATACAGTCAGTCCAATTTCGCGTTGAAGAATGTGACATTCGTAATTTACTTTTGAACTAGACCAGAAGCGTTTCCAGTGGCTCTCACGCAACCGTAGTTTCTCTAGGGAATGTTTATTTAGTCACTCCAATTGCGCGTTCAAGAATGCCACTTCGTAATTTACTTTTGAACTTAGACCAGAAGCGTGTCTAGTGGCTCTCACGCAACCTGTAGTTTCTCTACTGTGTCTAGGGATTGTTTATGCATGCAGTCCAATTGCCCGTTGAACAATTTCACTTCGTAATTTACTTTGAACAATACCAGAAGCGTTTATAGTGGCTGTCACGCACACGTAGTTTCTCTATTTTGTCTAGGGATTGTTTATACAGTCAGTCCAATTTAGCGTTGAAGAATGTCACTTCGTAATTTACTTTTCAACTAGACCGGAATGTTTCTAGTGGCTCTCACGCAACCATAGTTTCTGTATATGTGTCAATGGATTGTTTATGCAGTCAATCCAACTGCACATTGAAAAAGGTCACTTCGTAATTTACTTTTGAACTAGACCAGAAGTGCTTCTAGTAGCTGTCACACACCCGTTGTTTCTCTATTGCCTAGGGATTGTTTATACAGTCAGTCCAATTTCGCGTTGAAGAATGTGACTTCGTAATTTACTTTTGAACTAGACCAGAAGCGTTTCCAGTGGCTCTCACGCAACCGTAGATTCTCTATATGTGTCTAGGGATTGTTCACGCAGTCACTCCAATTGCGCGTTCAAGAATTCTACTTCGTAATTTTCTTTTGAACTAGACCAGAAGCGTTTCTAGTGGCTCTCACGCAAACCCTAGTTTCTCTATATGTGTCTAAGGATTGTTTATGCAATAAGTCCTTTTGCGCGTTGAAGAATGTCACATCGTGATTTACTTTTGAACTAGAGCAGAAGTGTTTGAAGTGGCTTTCACGCACCCGTAGTTCCTCTATTGTGTCTAGAGATTGTTTACACAGTCAGTCCAATTTAGCGGTAAAGAATGTCACTTCGTAATTTACTTTTGAACTAGACCAGAAGCGTTTTCAGTGGCTCTCACGCAACCGTAGTTTATGTGTCTAGGGATTGTTCATGCAGTCATTCCAATTGCGCGTATAAGAATGCCGCTTCTTAATTTACTTTTGAACTAGACCAGAAGCGTTTCCAGTGGCTCTCACGCAACCGTAGTTTATGTGTCTAGGGATTGTTCATGCAGTCATTCCAATTGCGCGTATAAGAATGCCGCTTCGTAATTTACTTTTGAACTAGACCACAAGCGTTTCTAGTGGCTCTCACGCAACCGTAGTTTATCTGTCTAGGGATTGTTCATGCAGTCATTCCATTTGCCCGTTGAAGAATTTCACTTCGTAATTTACTTTTGGACTAGACCAGAAGCGTTTCAAGTGGCTTTCACGCAAACCGTAGTTTCTCTATATGTGTCTAGGGATTGTTGATGCATCCAGTCCAATTTCGCGTTGAAGAATGTCACTTCGTAGTTAAATTTTGAACTAGACCAGAAGCGTTTCTAGTGGCTCTCACGCAACCGTAGTTTATGTGTCTAGGGAATGTTTATTTAGTCACTCCAATTGCGCGTTGAAGAATGCCACTTCGTAATTTGCTTTTGAACTGGACCAGAAGCGTGTCTAGTGGCTCTCACGCAATTGTAGTTTCTCTATATGTGTCTAGGGATTGTTGATGCATCCAGTCCAATTTCGCGATTGAACAATTTCACTTCGTAATTTACTTTTGAACAATACCAGAAGCGTTTATAGTGGCTGTCACGCACCCGTAGTTTCTCTATTTTGTCTATGGATTGTTTATACAGTCAGTCCAATTTCGCGTTGAAGAATGTGACTTCGTAATTTACTTTTGAACTAGACCAGAAGCGTTTCCAGTGGCTCTCACGCAACCGTAGTTTCTCTAGGGAATGTTTATTTAGTCACTCCAATTGCGCGTTGAAGAATGCCACTTCGTAATTTACTTTTGAACTTGACCAGAAGCGTGTCTAGTGGCTCTCACGCAACTGTAGTTTCTCTACCTGTGTCTAAGGATTGTTTATGCATCCAGTCCAATCGCGCATTGAAGAATTTCACTTCGTAATTTACTTTTGAACTAGACCAGAAGCGCTTCTAGTGGCTCTCACGCACCCGTAGTTTTTGTATGTGTCTAGGGATTGTTTATGCATGCAGTCCAATTGCCCGTTGAACAATTTCACTTCGTAATTTACTTTTGAACAATACCAGAAGCGTTTATAGTGGCTGTCACGCACACGTAGTTTCTCTATTTTGTCTAGTGATTGTTTATACAGTCAGTCCAATTTAGCGTTGAAGAATGTCACTTCGTAATTTACTTTTCAACTAGACCGGAATGTTTCTAGTGGCTCTCACGCAACCATAGTTTCTGTATATGTGTCAATGGATTGTTTATGCAGTCAATCCAACTGCACATTGAAAAAGGTCACTTCGTAATTTACTTTTGAACTAGACCAGAAGTGCTTCTAGTAGCTGTCACACACCCGTTGTTTCTCTATTGCCTAGGGATTGTTTATACAGTCAGTCCAATTTCGCGTTGAAGAATGTGACTTCGTAATTTACTTTTGAACTAGACCAGAAGCGTTTCCAGTGGCTCTCACGCAACCGTAGATTCTCTATATGTGTCTAGGGATTGTTCACGCAGTCACTCCAATTGCGCGTTCAAGAATTCTACTTCGTAATTTTCTTTTGAACTAGACCAGAAGCGTTTCTAGTGGCTCTCACGCAAACCCTAGTTTCTCTATATGTGTCTAAGGATTGTTTATGCAATAAGTCCTTTTGCGCGTTGAAGAATGTCACATCGTGATTTACTTTTGAACTAGAGCAGAAGTGTTTGAAGTGGCTTTCACGCACCCGTAGTTCCTCTATTGTGTCTAGAGATTGTTTACACAGTCAGTCCAATTTAGCGGTAAAGAATGTCACTTCGTAATTTACTTTTGAACTAGACCAGAAGCGTTTCCAGTGGCTCTCACGCAACCGTAGTTTATGTGTCTAGGGATTGTTCATGCAGTCATTCCAATTGCGCGTATAAGAATGCCGCTTCTTAATTTACTTTTGAACTAGACCAGAAGCGTTTCCAGTGGCTCTCACGCAACCGTAGTTTATGTGTCTAGGGATTGTTCATGCAGTCATTCCAATTGCGCGTATAAGAATGCCGCTTCGTAATTTACTTTTGAACTAGACCAGAAGCGTTTCTAGTGGCTCTCACGCAACCGTAGTTTATCTGTCTAGGGATTGTTCATGCAGTCATTCCATTTGCCCGTTGAAGAATTTCACTTCGTAATTTACTTTTGGACTAGACCAGAAGCGTTTCAAGTGGCTTTCACGCAAACCGTAGTTTCTCTATATGTGTCTAGGGATTGTTGATGCATCCAGTCCAATTTCGCGTTGAAGAATGTCACTTCGTAGTTAAATTTTGAACTAGACCAGAAGCGTTTCTAGTGGCTCTCACGCAACCGTAGTTTATGTGTCTAGGGAATGTTTATTTAGTCACTCCAATTGCGCGTTGAAGAATGCCACTTCGTAATTTGCTTTGAACTGGACCAGAAGCGTGTCTAGTGGCTCTCACGCAATTGTAGTTTCTCTATATGTGTCTAGGGATTGTTGATGCATCCAGTCCAATTTCGCGTTGAACAATTTCACTTCGCAATTTACTTTTGAACAATACCAGAAGCGTTTATAGTGGCTGTCACGCACCCGTAGTTCTCTATTTTGTCTATGGATTGTTTATACAGTCAGTCCAATTTCGCGTTGAAGAATGTGACTTCGTAATTTACTTTTGAACTAGACCAGAAGCGTTTCCAGTGGCTCTCACGCAACCGTAGTTTCTCTAGGGAATGTTTATTTAGTCACTCCAATTGCGCGTTGAAGAATGCCACTTCGTAATTTACTTTTGAACTTGACCAGAAGCGTGTCTAGTGGCTCTCACGCAACTGTAGTTTCTCTACCTGTGTCTAAGGATTGTTTATGCATCCAGTCCAATCGCGCATTGAAGAATTTCACTTCGTAATTTACTTTTGAACTAGACCAGAAGCGCTTCTAGTGGCTCTCACGCACCCGTAGTTTTTGTATGTGTCTAGGGATTGTTTATGCATGCAGTCCAATTCCCGTTGAACAATTTCACTTCGCAATTTACTTTTGAACAATACCAGAAGCGTTTATAGTGGCTGTCACGCACACGTAGTTTCTCTATTTTGTCTAGTGATTGTTTATACAGTCAGTCCAATTTAGCGTTGAAGAATGTCACTTCGTAATTTACTTTTCAACTAGACCGGAATGTTTCTAGTGGCTCTCACGCAACCATAGTTTCTGTATATGTGTCAATGGATTGTTTATGCAGTCAATCCAACTGCACATTGAAAAAGGTCACTTCGTAATTTACTTTTGAACTAGACCAGAAGTGCTTCTAGTAGCTGTCACACACCCGTTGTTTCTCTATTGCCTAGGGATTGTTTATACAGTCAGTCCAATTTCGCGTTGAAGAATGTGACTTCGTAATTTACTTTTGAACTAGACCAGAAGCGTTTCCAGTGGCTCTCACGCAACCGTAGATTCTCTATATGTGTCTAGGGATTGTTCACGCAGTCACTCCAATTGCGCGTTCAAGAATTCTACTTCGTAATTTTCTTTTGAACTAGACCAGAAGCGTTTCTAGTGGCTCTCACGCAAACCCTAGTTTCTCTATATGTGTCTAAGGATTGTTTATGCAATAAGTCCTTTTGCGCGTTGAAGAATGTCACATCGTGATTTACTTTTGAACTAGAGCAGAAGTGTTTGAAGTGGCTTTCACGCACCCGTAGTTCCTCTATTGTGTCTAGAGATTGTTTACACAGTCAGTCCAATTTAGCGGTAAAGAATGTCACTTCGTAATTTACTTTTGAACTAGACCAGAAGCGTTTCCAGTGGCTCTCACGCAACCGTAGTTTATGTGTCTAGGGATTGTTCATGCAGTCATTCCAATTGCGCGTATAAGAATGCCGCTTCTTAATTTACTTTTGAACTAGACCAGAAGCGTTTCCAGTGGCTCTCACGCAACCGTAGTTTATGTGTCTAGGGATTGTTCATGCAGTCATTCCAATTGCGCGTATAAGAATGCCGCTTCGTAATTTACTTTTGAACTAGACCAGAAGCGTTTCTAGTGGCTCTCACGCAACCGTAGTTTATCTGTCTAGGGATTGTTCATGCAGTCATTCCATTTGCCCGTTGAAGAATTTCACTTCGTAATTTACTTTTGGACTAGACCAGAAGCGTTTCAAGTGGCTTTCACGCAAACCGTAGTTTCTCTATATGTGTCTAGGGATTGTTGATGCATCCAGTCCAATTTCGCGTTGAAGAATGTCACTTCGTAGTTAAATTTTGAACTAGACCAGAAGCTTTTCTAGTGGCTCTCACGCAACCGTAGTTTATGTGTCTAGGGAATGTTTATTTAGTCACTCCAATTGCGCGTTGAAGAATGCCACTTCGTAATTTGCTTTGAACTGGACCAGAAGCGTGTCTAGTGGCTCTCACGCAATTGTAGTTTCTCTATATGTGTCTAGGGATTGTTGATGCATCCAGTCCAATTTCGCGTTGAACAATTTCACTTCGCAATTTACTTTTGAACAATACCAGAAGCGTTTATAGTGGCTGTCACGCACCCGTAGTTTCTCTATTTTGTCTATGGATTGTTTATACAGTCAGTCCAATTTCGCGTTGAAGAATGTGACTTCGTAATTTACTTTTGAACTAGACCAGAAGCATTTCCATGGCTCTCACGCAACCGTAGTTTCTCTAGGGAATGTTTATTTAGTCACTCCAATTGCGCGTTTAAGAATGCCACTTCGTAATTTACTTTTGAACTTGACCAGAAGCGTGTCTAGTGGCTCTCACGCAACTGTAGTTTCTCTACCTGTGTCTAAGGATTGTTTATGCATCCAGTCCAATTGCCCGTTGAACAATTTCACTTCGTAATTTACTTTTGAACAATACCAGAAGCGTTTATAGTGGCTGTCACGCACACGTAGTTTCTCTATTTTGTCTAGTGATTGTTTATACAGTCAGTCCAATTTAGCGTTGAAGAATGTCACTTCGTAATTTACTTTTCAACTAGACCGGAATGTTTCTAGTGGCTCTCACGCAACCATAGTTTCTGTATATGTGTCAATGGATTGTTTATGCAGTCAATCCAACTGCACATTGAAAAAGGTCACTTCGTAATTTACTTTTGAACTAGACCAGAAGTGCTTCTAGTAGCTGTCACACACCCGTTGTTTCTCTATTGCCTAGGGATTGTTTATACAGTCAGTCCAATTTCGCGTTGAAGAATGTGACTTCGTAATTTACTTTTGAACTAGACCAGAAGCGTTTCCAGTGGCTCTCACGCAACCGTAGATTCTCTATATGCGTCTAGGGATTGTTCACGCAGTCACTCCAATTGCGCGTTCAAGAATTCTACTTCGTAATTTTCTTTTGAACTAGACCAGAAGCGTTTCTAGTGGCTCTCATGCAAACCCTAGTTTCTCTATATGTGTCTAAGGATTGTTTATGCAATAAGTCCTTTTGCGCGTTGAAGAATGTCACATCGTGATTTACTTTTGAACTAGAGCAGAAGTGTTTGAAGTGGCTTTCACGCACCCGTAGTTCCTCTATTGTGTCTAGAGATTGTTTACACAGTCAGTCCAATTTAGCGGTAAAGAATGTCACTTCGTAATTTACTTTTGAACTAGACCAGAAGCGTTTCCAGTGGCTCTCACGCAACCGTAGTTTATGTGTCTAGGGATTGTTCATGCAGTCATTCCAATTGCGCGTATAAGAATGCCGCTTCTTAATTTACTTTTGAACTAGACCAGAAGCGTTTCCAGTGGCTCTCACGCAACCGTAGTTTATGTGTCTAGGGATTGTTCATGCAGTCATTCCAATTGCGCGTATAAGAATGCCGCTTCATAATTTACTTTTGAACTAGACCACAAGCGTTTCTAGTGGCTCTCACGCAACTGTAGTTTATCTGTCGAGGGATTGTTCATGCAGTCATTCCATTTGCCCGTTGAAGAATTTCACTTCGTAATTTACTTTTGGACTAGACCAGAAGCGTTTCAAGTGGCTTTTACGCAAACCGTAGTTTCTCTATATGTGTCTAGGGATTGTTGATGCATCCAGTCCAATTTCGCGTTGAAGAATGTCACTTCGTAGTTAAATTTTGAACTAGACCAGAAGCGTTTCTAGTGGCTCTCACGCAACCGTAGTTTATGTGTCTAGGGAATGTTTATTTAGTCACTCCAATTGCGCGTTGAAGAATGCCACTTCGTAATTTGCTTTTGAACTGGACCAGAAGCGTGTCTAGTGGCTCTCACGCAATTGTAGTTTCTCTATATGTGTCTAGGGATTGTTGATGCATCCAGTCCAATTTCGTGTTGAACAATTTCACTTCGTAATTTACTTTTGAACAATACCAGAAGCGTTTATAGTGGCTGTCACGCACCCGTAGTTTCTCTATTTTGTCTATGGATTGTTTATACAGTTAGTCCAATTTCGCGTTGAAGAATGTGACTTCGTAATTTACTTTTGAACTAGACCAGAAGCGTTTCCAGTGGCTCTCACGCAACCGTAGTTTCTCTAGGGAATGTTTATTTAGTCACTCCAATTGCGCGTTGAAGAATGCCACTTCGTAATTTACTTTTGAACTTGACCAGAAGCGTGTCTAGTGGCTCTCACGCAACTGTAGTTTCTCTACCTGTGTCTAAGGATTGTTTATGCATCCAGTCCAATCGCGCATTGAAGAATTTCACTTCGTAATTTACTTTTGAACTAGACCAGAAGCGCTTCTAGTGGCTCTCACGCACCCGTAGTTTTTTTATGTGTCTAGGGATTGTTTATGCATGCAGTCCAATTGCCCGTTGAACAATTTCACTTCGTAATTTACTTTTGAACAATACCAGAAGCGTTTATAGTGGCTGTCACGCACACGTAGTTTCTCTATTTTGTCTAGTGATTCTTTATACAGTCAGTCCGATTTAGCGTTGAAGAATGTCACTTCGTAATTTACTTTTCAACTAGACCGGAATGTTTCTAGTGGCTCTCACGCAACCATAGTTTCTGTATATGTGTCAATGGATTGTTTATGCAGTCAATCCAACTGCACATTGAAAAAGGTCACTTCGTAATTTACTTTTGAACTAGACCAGAAGTGCTTCTAGTAGCTGTCACACACCCGTTGTTTCTCTATTGCCTAGGGATTGTTTATACAGTCAGTCCAATTTCGCGTTGAAGAATGTGACTTCGTAATTTACTTTTGAACTAGACCAGAAGCGTTTCCAGTGGCTCTCACGCAACCGTAGATTCTCTATATGTGTCTAGGGATTGTTCACGCAGTCACTCCAATTGCGCGTTCAAGAATTCTACTTCGTAATTTTTTTTTGAACTAGACCAGAAGCGTTTCTAGTGGCTCTCAAGCAAACCCTAGTTTCTCTATATGTGTCTAAGGATTGTTTATGCAATAAGTCCTTTTGCGCGTTGAAGAATGTCACATCGTGATTTACTTTTGAACTAGAGCAGAAGTGTTTGAAGTGGCTTTCACGCACCCGTAGTTCCTTTATTGTGTCTAGAGATTGTTTACACAGTCAGTCCAATTTAGCGGTAAAGAATGTCACTTCGTAATTTACTTTTGAACTAGACCAGAAGCGTTTCCAGTGGCTCTCACGCAACCGTAGTTTATGTGTCTAGGGATTGTTCATGCAGTTATTCCAATTGCGCGTATAAGAATGCCGCTTCTTAATTTACTTTTGAACTAGACCAGAAGCGTTTCCAGTGGCTCTCACGCAACCGTAGTTTATGTGTCTAGGGATTGTTCATGCAGTCATTCCAATTGCGCGTATAAGAATGCCGCTTCGTAATTTACTTTTGAACTAGACCAGAAGCGTTTCTAGTGGCTCTCACGCAAACCGTAGTTTCTCTACATGTGTTTAAGAATTGTTTATGCAGTCAGTCAGATTGCGCGTTGAACAATGTCACATCGTGATTTACTTTTGAACTAGAGCAGAAGTGTTTCTAGTGGCTTTCACGCAACCGTAGTTTCTCTATGTGTGTCTAGGGAATGTTGATGCATCCAGTCCAATTTCGCGTTGAACAATTTCACTTGGTAATTTACTTTTGAACAATACCAGAAGCGTTTATAGTGGCTGTCACGCACCCGTAGTTTCTCTATTTTGTCTAGGGATTTTATATACAGTCAGTCCAATTTAGCGTTCAAGAATGTCACTTCGTAATTTTCTTTTGAACTAGACCAGAAGAGTTTCCAGTGGCTCTCACGCAACCATAGTTTCTGTATATGTGTCCATGGATTGTTCATGCAGTCAATCCAACTGCACGTTGAAAATGTGATTTCGTAATTTACTTTTGAACTCGACGAGAAGTGCTTCTATTGGGTTCACACACCCGTTGTTTCTCTATATGTGTCTAGGGATTATTTATGTATGCAGATCAATTTCGCATTGAATAATGTCACTTCGTAATTTACTTTTGAACTAGACCAGAAGCTTTTCTAGTGGCTCTCACGCAACCGTAGTTTCTCTATATGTGTCTATGGATTGTTTATGCAGTCAACCCAACTGCACGTTGAAAAATGTGACTTCGTAATTTACTTTTCAACTAGACCAGAAGTGCTTCTAGTGGCTCTAACGCAACCGTAGTTTCTCTATATGTGTCGATGGATTGTTTATGCAGTCAATCCAACTGCACGTTGAAAAATGTCACTTCGTAATTTACTTTTGAACTAGACCAGAAGTGCTTCTTGTGGCTGTCACACACCCGTTGTTTCTCTATATGTGTCTAGGGATTATTTATGCATGCAGACCAATTACCCGTTGAACAATTTCACTATGTAATTTCCTTTTGAACAAAAGCAGAAGCGTTTCTAGTGGCTGTCACGCACCCGTAGTTTCTCTATTGTGTCTAGGGATTGCTTATACAGTCAGTCCAATTTAGTGTTGAAGAATGTCACTTCGTAACTTACTTTTCAACTAGACCAGAATGTTTCTAGTGGCTCTCACGCAACCATAATTTCTCTATATGTGTCTATGGATTGTTTATGCAGTCAATCCAACTGCACGTTGAAAAATGTCACTTCGTAATTTACTTTTTAACTAGACCAGAAGTGCTTCTAGTGGCTGTCACACACGCGTTGTTTCTCTATTGTCTAGGGATTGTTTATACAGTTAGTCCAATTTCGCGTTGAAGAATGTCACTTCGTAATTTACTTTTGAACTAGACCAAAAGCGTTCCAGTGGCTCTCACGCAACCGTAGTTTCTATATATGTGTCTAGGGATGGTTCACGCAGTCACTCCAATTGCGCGTTGAAGAATTCCACTTCGTAATTTACTTTTCAACTATACCAGAAGCCTTTCTAGTGGCTGTCGTGCACCCGTAGTTTCTCTATTGTGTCTAGGGATTGTTTTACAGTCAGTACAATTTAGCGTTGAAGAATATCACTTTGTAATTTGCTTTTAACTAGACCAGAACGTTTCTAGTGGCTCTTACGCTACGGTAGTTTCTCTATATGTGTCAATCGATTGTTTATGCAGTCAGTCCAACTGCACGTTAAAAAATGTCACTTCGTAATTTAACTTTGAACTAAACCAGAAGCGTTTCTAGTGGCTCTCACGCAACCATAGTTTCTCTATATGTGTCTATGGATTGTTTATGCAGTCAATCCAACTGCACGTTGAAAAATGTCACTTCGTAATTTACTTTTGAACTAGACCAGAAGTGCTTCTAGTGGCTGTCACACACCCGTTGTTCCTCTATTGTCTAGGGATTGTTTATACAGTCAGTCCAATTTCGCGTTGAAGAATGTGACTTCGTAATTTACTTTTGAACTAGACGAGAAGCGTTTCCAGTGGCTCTCACGCAACCGTAGATTCTCTATATGTGTCTAGGGATTGTTCACGCAGTCATTCCAATTGCGCGTTCAAGAATTCTACTTCGTAATTTTCTTTTGAACTAGACCAGAAGCGTTTCTAGTGGCTCTCACGCAAACCCTAGTTTCTCTATGTGTCTAAGGATTGTTTATGCAATATGTCCTTTTGCGCGTTGAAGAATGTCACATCGTGATTTACTTTTGAACTAGAGCAGAAGTGTTTGAAGTGGCTTTCACGCACCCGTAGTTCCTCTATTGTGTCTAGAGATTGTTTACGCAGTCAGTCCAATTTAGCGGTAAAGAATGTGACTTCGTAATTTACTTTTGAACTAGACCAGAAGCGTTTCCAGTGGCTCTCACGCAACCGTAGTTTCACTATATGTGTCTAGGGATTGTTGATGCATCCAGTCCAATTTCGCGTTGAAGAATGTCACTTCGTAATTTACTTTTGAACTAGACCAGAATCTTTCTAGTGGCTCTCACGCAACCATAGTTTCTGTATATGTGTCTATGGATTGTTTATGCAGTCAATCCAACTGCACTTTGAAAAAGGTCACTTCGTAATTTACTTTTGAACTAGACCAGAAGTGCTTCTAGTGGCTGTCACACACCCGTTGTTTCTCTATTGTCTAAGGATTGTTTATACAGTCAGTCCAATTTCGCGGTAAAGAATGTCACTTCGTAATTTACTTTTGAACTAGACCAGAAGAGTTTCCAGTGGCTCTCACGCAACCGTAGTTTCACTATATGTGTCTAGGGATTGTTGATGCATCCAGTCCAATTTCGCGTTGAAGAATGTCACTTCGTAATTTACTTTTGAACTAGACCAGAATGTTTCTAGTGGCTCTCACGCAACCATAGTTTCTGTATATTGTCACGAGCCTCTAGAAGTGGACTTGAAGGTTTAATAACCCGTAGAGCAGCTGGCTCTCGGAAGACGCGACCGTCGGGGCTGGCTCGAGCAGAGAAGGGGGCGCGCGGTCTTCTTTCTTCTCTTGGGCTCGACCCACTCTTGCCCTCGACCCACTACCTACAGGTGGCAATATCCCCCCTTCCGAACAAAAGCATCGCCTCGATGCTAAAAAAATAGGCTTAGAAGACAACGACGAAGAAGGCAGGCAAAGCGAAAGTACACAAAAAAAAAGTAGCCGTCACGCCGGCACAGTCAATGAACGAAGAAGCAATCTCCCAAAGATAAATGAAAAGTAGAAACAAAGAAGGGAATGAGAGAACAAAAAAAACGAAAACAAAAAAAGTTACGGACGCGCAATGTACGGCTTCATGCGCACAACATGAACTATGTCTGAGCTCGGTTGTCTTTGTGTCCTACTCCGTGTCTGCGATGATGTGTCCGGAACAACTTCGTAGTTTACGTCACTGACGCGGCGGAGCACTTTATACGGACCGAAATACCGGCTTAGCAGTTTTTCACAGAGACCACGACGGCGAACGGGGGTCCACACCCAAACTTGGTCCCCGGGGTTGTAGGACACGTCCCTGTGGCGGATGTTGTAGCGTCGTGCGTCTGCCTGCTGCTGCTGGCCGATATGCAGCCGCGCGAGCTGCCGGGCTTCCTCAGCACGCTCTGCAAATTCCTCGGCGTCAGTTGTCAATAGGTCAGCGTCTTGACACGGCAGCATAGCGTCCAGCATCGTCTGGACTTCGCGACCGTAGAGAAGACGAAAGGGCGTGAAGCGCGTCGTCTCTTGCACGGCGGTGTTATACGCGAAGGTCACGTAAGGCAAGATCCGATCCCATGTTTTGTGTTGAACGTCTATGTACATTGCGAGCATATCTGTGACCGTCTTATTCAGTCGCTCGGTAAGTCCGTTGGTCTGCGGATGGTACGCGGTCGTCTTGCGATGCCTGGTGTTGCTCAATTCAAAAACCTCGTCCATAAGCTGCGCTGTGAATGCTGTCCCTCTGTCAGTTATTACAGTGGAGGGAGCACCGTGACGCAAGACGATGTGGCGCATGAAGAAGTGCGCTACCTCTGAGGCCGTGGCTCGTGGGATCGCCTGCGTCTCAGCATAGCGTGTTAAATAATCAGTCGCGACGATCACCCATTTGTTGCCGTCGGCAGAAAGGGGAAACGGTCCGAGAATGTCCATGCCGACTTGGTCGAAAGGCGTGTGAGGTGCTTCAATTAGCTGAAGTAAGCCAGCCGGTTTAACGGATGGTGTCTTGCGGCGCTAGCATTCACGACAGCCTTTAACGTACTGTTTGACGCTTGCCGAAAGCCCGGGCCAATAGTACATTTCGCTTACTCTAGCGAGTGTTCGTGAAAATCCTAAATGACCAGATGTCGGTTCGTCATGGCAAGCGAAGAGGACGTCGTCGCGCATGTCCCTTGGAACCACCAGGAGGTAAGCACGGCTGGTCGAACGAGCATTCTTCTTATACAGCACGTTATCTCGCAGACAGAAGGACGTCATCGAGCGGGACAGATGGCGTGGTATGGTTGTGTCGCGACCCTCTAAATGATCGATGATCGGTCGAATCTCACCGTCGTCACGCTGCCGTCTGCTTAAGTCCGACGAACTAATGGCGCCCAGGAAGCCGTCATCATCCTCTGTTTCCTGACAGGCAGGATCAATGGGTGCGCGGGACAGCGTGTCAGCGTCTTCATGCTTACGGCCAGACTTATAACGATGGTGATGTCAAATTCCTGTAGCCGCAAGCTCCACCGTGCCAGTCGTCCTGAAGGGTCGCGCATGCTTGCCAACCAACAGAGGGCATGGTGGTCCGTCACTACTTTGAAGGGACGACCATAGAGATAGGGGCGAAACTTGATGATCGCCCACACGACCGCGAGGCACTCCTTCTCCGTAGTCGAATAATTTGCCTCGGCACGGGACAGGGAGCGGCTGGCACACGCTATAACTCTTTCCACTCCATCTTGAAGCTGGACGAGCACTGCGCCAAGGCCAATGCTACTGGCGTCGGTATGCACCTCAGTATCAGCATCATCGTCAAAATGTGCAAGAACGGGTGCTGACTGAAGGCGCTGTCGTAATTCAGCAAAAGCCGCCTGTTGCTCATTATGCCACACAAATGGCGTATCGTCTCTTGTAAGGCGTGTCAGGGGTTCCGCTATCTTCGAAAAGCTTTTAATAAACCGGCGATAGTAGGCGCACAAACCCAGGAAGCGCCGGATGGCCTTCTTATCGGCAGGAGCTGGAAACGCGGCCACAGCGGCAAGCTTGTCTGGATCGGGTCGGACCCCTTTGGCGCTTACTACATGACCGAGGAACTTGAGCTCTTCGTAACCAAAGTGGCACTTTTCGGGCTTAAGTGTGAGGTCTGCCGATCGGATGGCTTCTAGCACACTCCGTAGGCGGTGAAGATGCTGCTCGAACGTTTCAGAGAAGATGACCACATCATCCAGGTACACAAGACAGGCCTGCCACTTCAGTCCAGTAAGGACAGTGTCCATCATTCGCTGGAAAGTAGCCGGGGCTGAACACAAGCCGAAAGGAAGCACTCGAAATTCATAGAGCCCATCTGGAGTCACAAAGGCTGTTTTCTCGCGGTCGCGTTCGTCTACCTCGATTTGCCAGTACCCGCTTTTTAAATCGAGAGAAGAAAAGTACTGGGCGCGCCGTAGTCGATCTAACGAGTCGTCGATACGCGGCAGCGGGTACACGTCCTTTTTAGTCACGTTGTTGAGCTTGCGGTAGTCGACACAGAAGCGTAGCGTTCCGTCTTTCTTTTTGACAAGAACGACCGGAGATGACCACGGGCTGTTGGAAGCTTCGATGACGCCATCGTCAAGCATCTCTTGGACTTGCGTACGTATGGCTTGGCGTTCTCTTGCCGACACGCGGTAAGGCTGCTGGTGTATCGGGCGTGCGTCGTCGTACGTGATGATCCTGTGTTTAGTGATGGAAGTCTGGCGTACCTTGGAAGAATGTGCCAAGCAGGTCCTGAATTCAAGCAAGAGCTTGCGCAGTGCTGTCTGGCTATCGGTGGACAGTTCAGAATTGATGTCAAGATGGCCCAGAGACGTGTCTGCTGTCTCCACTACTTCTGACGTGAAACAGTTGTTAACGTCTGCTATTGCGTCTGCAAACGCTAACGAAGTGCCGCGGAACAGGTGTCGGTGCTCGTAGCTAAAGTTGGTAACAAGCAATTGCGAATGACCAGCACGAATCTGTATAACACTGCGAGCCACACAAACACCTTGTTTCAGTAGGTGTTCCAAGTTACTTTCGGCCACCGCTTCGCCATCGCGTAAGCCGCAGCATGTGACGTCGACGAGGACACTGGCACTGGAGGAAGCGTTACACTGTCAGCAGACACACGAAGTACGTCGTCGCGCCGTCGGCCGTCTTGCACGTCGATTGCTCGTTCGGCAGAGAAAGTGATACGACGCTCTTGCAGATTGATAATCGCGCCGTACTCCTGCAGGAAGTCAACCCCAAGGATAACGTCGCGGGAGCATTCGCGTAAGACAAGGCAGCTCGCTACGAATGTAGATCCTTGAATCTCAACTCTAGTCGTGCAGGCGCCCAGCGGAGTAACGATGTGGCCGCCAGCCGTCCGAATCTGCGAGTTATGCCAGGGCGTGATCACTTTCTTCAGCTGCGTTGCTATTTTGCCGCTTAGTATCGTGTAGTCTGCGCCGGTGTCCACTAAAGCACTAACGGCATAACCGTCAACAGTAACTGGTATATCGAGCGAAAGCCGGTCGTCTCGTTCAGTTGCAGGTGGTGTCGGGTCGGTATCTTTCCGTAACTGCGTCCGTCGGAGGTCTTCAGCGCTTCGACCGTCAGCGACCTCGCCCCCAAAGATTGCTTCAGTTAGTTTTCCCGGCGGGGACTGGTCGACCGCTCGGGAGAATACCGCTGGGGCGGAGGTGAAAATCGTCTCGGAGACGGCGAACGCGACTGCCGCCGGGCAGGCGGTGGCAAGCGCTGCTGGGACAGGTATTCCTGAATGTCCCGGGGTCGTTGGCCGTATCGGGGCGGCGGCGAGTATGCGGAAAAGCCCCGAATCCCAAGGCGCCGGTATGGGCACTGGCGGTACAAGTGGTCAGCTTCACCGCAGTGGAAGCACAGAGGCCGCGAATCAGGTGTGCGCCAAACATCCGACTTCCGAGGGGGCGGGCGTCTATCGTCGACGTAGTGAACCGCTTGCTCCGTACGATGGGCAAATGGAGCGGCATGAACAACGGGCGGCGGCGTGTACCCAGCGTCGTAGTACGGTATCGGCTGCACCGACTGAACTGACACCGTAGGAGGAGCACGAACGAATAGCGGCGGAGAGGAAGCAGGGCGCTTCAGGGCTTCCGCGTAGGTCGCACGAGGGTATTCAGGAGGTACTGCCGCAGCGTTAGCAGGAGGCAAGGTATCACGAAGCGCCTGGTGCAGTTCGTCCTTGATAATGCTCGCTATGGAGCTTACCGTAGGTTGCGGTGTTACAGCGGCCTTTTGCAACTCTTCACGCACTACAGAGCGGATGAGTTCTTGCAGTGAGTCGCCGTTGCTTCCTATGGCCGTGAAAACGTCAGCAGCAGACATGCTGTTCGCTTGCCGCTTATACAAGTTCGAGCGATGCAGAAGCATCTTTTCCATGGTTACGGCCTCGGACAAGAACTCCGCGACCGTCTTCGGAGGGCTCCGTATGAGGCCAGCGAAGAGTTGCTCCTTGACCCCGCGCATCAGATGACGTAACTTCTTCTCCTCCGTCATTCTTGGATCCGCTCGTCGGAAGAGGCGCGTCATGTCTTCGACGTACGTGGTCACAGTTTCGTTTGGCAACTGGACACGGGCCTGAATCGCTCGTTCCGCTCGTTCGTGGCGATCAGAACTGGTGTAGGTCTCCAGGAGCTGACGACAAAACTCGCGCCACGATGGCAGTTGCCCGTCGCGGTTCTGAAACCACGTACGCGCGCCATCCTCCAGGTAGAAGTAGACGTGTCTGAGTTTTTCCGTGCCGTTCCATTCGTTCACGGAGGCCACGCGCTCGTATTCGACCATCCAGTCTTCGACGTCTTCGAACACTGTGCCATGAAACGTCTTTGGGATCCGTGGGCTCTCAAGTGTGTAACGGTTCGACATCGTGCTTCCCGTACCGGTTGGGGCGGTTTGAAGGGTGGCGCTGGTCATACCGGTCGATGTGGTGGGAACCGTAGCGTCGACGACTTCTGGGGACAGTCCCCTGATCCTGCGGCTGGCCCTATGCACGGGAGTGTCGACAGGCACTGGATTCGTAGCGCGGATCCTTGGAGGGGTCTGCAACATCCGTGAGGGCGCTTACCCAGCACTTCCACCAGTTTGTCACGAGCCTCTAGAAGTGGACTTGAAGGTTTAATAATCCGTAGAGCAGCTGGCTCTCGGAAGACGCGACCGTCGGGGCTGGCTCGAGCAGAGAAGGGGGCGCGCGGTCTTCTTTCTTCTCTTGGGCTCGACCCACTCTTGCCCTCGACCCACTACCTACAGGTGGCAATATGTGTCTATGGATTGTTTATGCAGTCAATCCAACGGCACTTTGAAAAAGGTCACTTCGTAATTTACATTTGAACTAGACCAGAAGTGCTTCTAGTGGCTGTCACACACCCGTTGTTTCTCTATTGTCTAGGGATTGTTTATACAGTCAGTCCAATTTCGCGTTGAAGAATGCGACTTCGTAATTTACTTCTGAACTAGAGAGAAGAACTTTATTTATTTCCGGCAGATTGCTGGGCTGGGTTCCCACCTAGGAGCCAGCGGAGAGACCGTGTCTCCCGGCAGCTTCCTCGGCCTGCTGGATAGCCCACAGTTGCTGGTCCAGGCCTGAACTGAGCAGCGCAGTCCCCCAACGCGCCCGAAGGCCCTCATTGGAGGCCGCGACCCCAGTATTGCTGATTAATGCTGGACATGCCCATAGGATGTGATCTAGTGTGGCTCTGGTGTTACAATACTGGCATAGATTGGTTGTATATAATTCGGGGTATATATGGTTCATGATGACAGGGTTCGTGTATGTTCGTGTTTGTAGCTGCCGCCATTGAACGGACTGGGCCCTATTGAGCTTGGGGTGAGGTGGTGGATACTCACGCCTTTGCATTCGATAATGTTGAGTAATGTCACAGGTGGTGTGGGAATGGGACGATCGGCTTACTTCTGAACTAGACCAGAAGCGTTTCTAGTGGCTCTCATGCAACCGTAGTTTATCTGTCTAGGGATTCTTGATGCAGTCATTTCCATTTGCCCGTTGAAGAATTTCACTTCGTAATTTAATTTTTGAACTAGTCCAGAAGCGTTTCAAGTGGCTTTCACGCAAACCGTAATTTCTCTATATGTGTCTAGGGATTGTTGATGCATCCAGTCCAATTTCGCGTTGAAGAATGTCACTTCGTAATTTACATTTGAACTAGACCAGAAGCCTTTCAAGTGGCTTTCACGCAAACCGTAGTTTCTCTATATGTGTCTAGGGATTGTTGATGCATCCAGTCCAATTTCGCGTTGACGAATGTCACTTCGTAATTTAATTTTGAACTAGACCAGAAGCGTTTCTAGTGGCTCTCACGCAACCGTAGTTTATGTGTCTAGGGAATGTTTATTTAGTCACTCCAATTGCGCGTTGAAGAATGCCACTTCGTAATTTACTTTTGAACTAGACCAGAAGTGCTTCTAGTGGCTGTCACACACCCGTTGTTTCTCTATTGTCTAGGGATTGTTTATACCGTCAGTCCAATTTCGCGGTAAAGAATGTCACTTCGTAATTTACTTTGAACTAGACCAGAAGCGTTTATAGTGGCTGTCACGTACACGTAGTTTCTCTATTTTGTCTAGGGATTGTTTATACAGTCAGTCCAATTTAGCGTTGAAGAATGTCACTTCGTAATTTACTTTTCAACTAGACCGGAATGTTTCTAGTGGCTCTCACGCAACCATAGTTTCTGTATATGTGTCAATGGATTGTTTATGTAGTCAATCCAACTGCACATTGAAAAAGGTCACTTCGTAATTTACTTTTGAACTAGACCAGAAGTGCTTCTAGTCGCTGTCACACACCCGTTGTTTCTCTATTGTCTAGGGATTGTTTATACAGTCAGTCCAATTTCGCGTTGAAGAATGTGACTTCGTAATTTACTTTTGAACTAGACCAGAAGCGTTTCCAGTGGCTCTCACGCAACCGTAGATTCTCTATATGTGTCTAGGGATTGTTCACGCAGTCACTCCAATTGCGCGTTCAAGAATTCTACTTCGTAATTTTCTTTTGAACTAGACCAGAAGCGTTTCTAGTGGCTCTCACGCAAACCCTAGTTTCTCTATATGTGTCTAAGGATTGTTTATGCAATAAGTCCTTTTGCGCGTTGAAGAATGTCACATCGTGATTTACTTTTGAACTAGAGCAGAAGTGTTTGAAGTGGCTTTCACGCACCCGTAGTTCCTCTATTGTGTCTAGAGATTGTTTACACAGTCAGTCCAATTTAGCGGTAAAGAATGTCACTTCGTAATTTACTTTTGAACTAGACCAGAAGCGTTTCCAGTGGCTCTCACGCAACCGTAGTTTATATGTCTATGGATTGTTCATGCAGTCATTCTAATTGCGCGTATAAGAATGCCGCTTCGTAATTTACTTTTGAACTAGACCAGAAGCGTTTCCAGTGGCTCTCACGCAACCGTAGTTTATGTGTCTAGGGATTGTTCATGCAGTCATTCCAATTGCGCGTATAAGAATGCCGCTTCGTAATTTACTTTTGAACTAGACCAGAAGCGTTTCTAGTGGCTCTCACGCAAACCGTAGTTTCTCTACATGTGTCTAAGAATTGTTTATGCAGTCAGTCAGATTGCGCGTTGAACAATGTCACATCGTGATTTACTTTTGAACTAGAGCAGAAGTGTTTCTAGTGGCTTTCACGCAACCGTAGTTTCTCTATATGTGTCTAGGGAATGTTTATTTAGTCACTCCAATTGCGCGTTGAAGAATGCCACTTCGTAATTTACTTTTGAACTAGACCAGAAGCGTGTCTAGTGGCTCTCACGCAATTGTAGTTTCTCTATATGTGTCTAGGGATTGTTGATGCATCCAGTCCAATTTCGCGTTGAACAATTTCACTTGGTAATTTACTTTTGAACAATACCAGAAGCGTTTATAGTGGCTGTCACGCACCCGTAGTTTCTCTATTTTGTCTAGGGATTTTATATACAGTCAGTCCAATTTAGCGTTCAAGAATGTCACTTCGTAATTTTCTTTTGAACTAGACCAGAAGAGTTTCCAGTGGCTCTCACGCAACCATAGTTTCTGTATATGTGTCCATGGATTGTTCATGCAGTCAATCCAACTGCACGTTGAAAATGTCATTTCGTAATTTACTTTTGAACTCGACGAGAAGTGCTTCTAGTGGCTGTCACACACCCGTTGTTTCTCTATATGTGTCTAGGGATTATTTATGTATGCAGATCAATTTCGCTTTGAATAATGTCACTTCGTAATTTACTTTTGAACTAGACCAGAAGCTTTTCTAGTGGCTCTCACGCAACCGTAGTTTCTCTATATGTGTCTATGGATTGTTTATGCAGTCAATCCAACTGCACGTTGAAAAATGTGACTTCGTAATTTACTTTTGAACTAGACCAAAAGCGTTCCAGTGGCTCTCACGCAACCGTAGTTTCTATATATGTGTCTAGGGATGGTTCACGCAGTCACTCCAATTGCGCGTTGAAGAATTCCACTTCGTAATTTACTTTTGAACTATACCAGAAGCCTTTCTAGTGGCTGTCGTGCACCCGTAGTTTCTCTATTGTGTCTAGGGATTGTTTTACAGTCAGTACAATTTAGCGTTGAAGAATATCACTTTGTAATTTGCTTTTAACTAGACCAGAACGTTTCTAGTGGCTCTCACGCAACCATAGTTTCTCTATATGTGTCTATGGATTGTTTATGCAGTCAATTCAACTGCACGTTGAAAAATGTCACTTCGTAATTTACTTTTTAACTAGACCAGAAGTGCTTCTAGTGGCTGTCACACACCCGTTGTTTCTCTATTGTCTAGGGATTGTTTATACAGTCAGTCCAATTTCGCGTTGAAGAATGTGACTTCGTAATTTACTTTTGAACTAGACGAGAAGCGTTTCCAGTGGCTCTCACGCAACCGTAGATTCTCTATATGTGTCTAGGGATTGTTCACGCAGTCACTCCAATTGCGCGTTCAAGAATTCTACTTCGTAATTTTCTTTTGAACTAGACCAGAAGCGTTTCTAGTGGCTCTCACGCAAACCCTAGTTTCTCTATATGTGTCTAAGGATTGTTTATGCAATATGTCCTTTTGCGCGTTGAAGAATGTCACATCGTGATTTACTTTTGAACTAGAGCAGAAGTGTTTGAAGTGGCTTTCACGCACCCGTAGTTCCTCTATTGTGTCTAGAGATTGTTTACGCAGTCAGTCCAATTTAGCGGTAAAGAATGTCACTTCGTAATTTACTTTTGAACTAGACCAGAAGCGTTTCCAGTGGCTTTCACGCACCCGTAGTTCCTCTATTGTGTCTAGAGATTGTTTATACAGTCAGTTCAATTTAGCGGTAAAGAATGTGACTTCGTAATTTACTTTTGAATTAGACCAGAAGCGTTTCCAGTGGCTCTCACGCAACCGTAGTTTCACTACGGTTGCGTGAGAGCAACCTCACGCAACCAACGTCAGTGCAACGGTCTAGGGATTGTTGATGCATCCAGTCCAATTTCGCGTTGAAGAATGTCACTTCGTAATTTACTTTTGAACTAGACCAGAATCTTTCTAGTGGCTCTCACGCAACCATAGTTTCTGTATATGTGTCTATGGATTGTTTATGCAGTCAATCCAACTGCACTTTGAAAAAGGTCACTTCGTAATTTACTTTTGAACTAGACCAGAAGTGCTTCTAGTGGCTGTCACACACCCGTTGTTTCTCTATTGTCTAAGGATTGTTTATACAGTCAGTCCAATTTCGCGGTAAAGAATGTCACTTCGTAATTTACTTTTGAACTAGACCAGAAGAGTTTCCAGTGGCTCTCACGCAACCGTAGTTTCACTATATGTGTCTAGGGATTGTTGATGCATCCAGTCCAATTTCGCGTTGAAGAATGTCACTTCGTAATTTACTTTTGAACTAGACCAGAATGTTTCTAGTGGCTCTCACGCAACCATAGTTTCTGTATATGTGTCTATGGATTGTTTATGCAGTCAATCCAACGGCACTTTGAAAAAGGTCACTTCGTAATTTACATTTGAACTAGACCAGAAGTGCTTCTAGTGGCTGTCACACACCCGTTGTTTCTCTATTGTCTAGGGATTGTTTATACAGTCAGTCCAATTTCGCGTTGAAGAATGTGACTTCGTAATTTACTTTTGAACTAGACCAGAAGCGTTTCTAGTGGCTCTCACGCAACCGTAGTTTATCTGTCTAGGGATTGTTGATGCAGTCATTTCCATTTGCCCGTTGAAGAATTTCACTTCGTAATTTAATTTTTGAACTAGTCCAGAAGCGTTTCAAGTGGCTTTCACGCAAACCGTAATTTCTCTATATGTGTCTAGGGATTGTTGATGCATCCAGTCCAATTTCGCGTTGAAGAATGTCACTTCGTAATTTACATTTGAACTAGACCAGAAGCGTTTCTAGTGGCTCTCACGCAACCGTAGTTTATCTGTCTAGGGATTGTTGATGCAGTCATTTCCATTTGCCCGTTGAAGAATTTCACTTCGTAATTTAATTTTTGAACTAGTCCAGAAGCGTTTCAAGTGGCTTTCACGCAAACCGTAATTTCTCTATATGTGTCTAGGGATTGTTGATGCATCCAGTCCAATTTCGCGTTGAAGAATGTCACTTCGTAATTTACATTTGAACTAGACCAGAAGCGTTTCAAGTGGCTTTCACGCAAACCGTAGTTTCTCTATATGTGTCTAGCGATTGTTGATGCATCCAGTCCAATTTCGCGTTGACGAATGTCACTTCGTAATTTAATTTTGAACTAGACCAGAAGCGTTTCTAGTGGCTCTCACGCAACCGTAGTTTATGTGTCTAGGGAATGTTTATTTAGTCACTCCAATTGCGCGTTGAAGAATGCCACTTCGTAATTTACTTTTGAACTAGACCAGAAGTGCTTCTAGTGGCTGTCACACACCCGTTGTTTCTCTATTGTCTAGGGATTGTTTATACCGTCACTCCACGTTCGCGGTAAAGAATGTCACTTCGTAATTTACTTTGAACTAGACCAGAAGCGTTTATAGTGGCTGTCACGTACACGTAGTTTCTCTATTTTGTCTAGGGATTGTTTATACAGTCAGTCCAATTTAGCGTTGAAGAATGTCACTTCGTAATTTACTTTTCAACTAGACCGGAATGTTTCTAGTGGCTCTCACGCAACCATAGTTTCTGTATATGTGTCAATGGATTGTTTATGTAGTCAATCCAACTGCACATTGAAAAAGGTCACTTCGTAATTTACTTTTGAACTAGACCAGAAGTGCTTCTAGTCGCTGTCACACACCCGTTGTTTCTCTATTGTCTAGGGATTGTTTATACAGTCAGTCCAATTTCGCGTTGAAGAATGTGACTTCGTAATTTACTTTTGAACTAGACCAGAAGCGTTTCCAGTGGCTCTCACGCAACCGTAGATTCTCTATATGTGTCTAGGGATTGTTCACGCAGTCACTCCAATTGCGCGTTCAAGAATTCTACTTCGTAATTTTCTTTTGAACTAGACCAGAAGCGTTTCTAGTGGCTCTCACGCAAACCCTAGTTTCTCTATATGTGTCTAAGGATTGTTTATGCAATAAGTCCTTTTGCGCGTTGAAGAATGTCACATCGTGATTTACTTTTGAACTAGAGCAGAAGTGTTTGAAGTGGCTTTCACGCACCCGTAGTTCCTCTATTGTGTCTAGAGATTGTTTACACAGTCAGTCCAATTTAGCGGTAAAGAATGTCACTTCGTAATTTACTTTTGAACTAGACCAGAAGCGTTTCCAGTGGCTCTCACGCAACCGTAGTTTATGTGTCTAGGCATTGTTCATGCAGTCATTCCAATTGCGCGTATAAGAATGCCGCTTCGTAATTTACTTTTGAACTAGACCAGAAGCGTTTCCAGTGGCTCTCACGCAACCGTAGTTTATGTGTCTAGGGATTGTTCATGCAGTCATTCCAATTGCGCGTATAAGAATGCCGCTTCGTAATTTACTTTTGAACTAGACCAGAAGCGTTTCTAGTGGCTCTCACGCAAACCGTAGTTTCTCTACATGTGTCTAAGAATTGTTTATGCAGTCAGTCAGATTGCGCGTTGAACAGTGTCACATCGTGATTTACTTTTGAACTAGAGCAGAAGTGTTTCTAGTGGCTTTCACGCAACCGTAGTTTCTCTATATGTGTCTAGGGAATGTTTATTTATTCACTCCAATTGCGCGTTGAAGAATGCCACTTCGTAATTTACTTTTGAACTAGACCAGAAGCGTGTCTAGTGGCTCTCACGCAATTGTAGTTTCTCTATATGTGTCTAGGGATTGTTGATGCATCCAGTCCAATTTCGCGTTGAACAATTTCACTTGGTAATTTACTTTTGAACAATACCAGAAGCGTTTATAGTGGCTGTCACGCACCCGTAGTTTCTCTATTTTGTCTAGGGATTTTATATACAGTCAGTCCAATTTAGCGTTCAAGAATGTCACTTCGTAATTTTCTTTTGAACTAGACCAGAAGAGTTTCCAGTGGCTCTCACGCAACCATAGTTTCTGTATATGTGTCCATGGATTGTTCATGCAGTCAATCCAACTGCACGTTGAAAATGTCATTTCGTAATTTACTTTTGAACTCGACGAGAAGTGCTTCTAGTGGCTGTCACACACCCGTTGTTTCTCTATATGTGTCTAGGGATTATTTATGTATGCAGATCAATTTCGCTTTGAATAATGTCACTTCGTAATTTACTTTTGAACTAGACCAGAAGCTTTTCTAGTGGCTCTCACGCAACCGTAGTTTCTCTATATGTGTCTATGGATTGTTTATGCAGTCAATCCAACTGCACGTTGAAAAATGTGACTTCGTAATTTACTTTTGAACTAGACCAAAAGCGTTCCAGTGGCTCTCACGCAACCGTAGTTTCTATATGTGTGTCTAGGGATGGTTCACGCAGTCACTCCAATTGCGCGTTGAAGAATTCCACTTCGTAATTTACTTTTCAACTATACCAGAAGCCTTTCTAGTGGCTGTCGTGCACCCGTAGTTTCTCTATTGTGTCTAGGGATTGTTTTACAGTCAGTACAATTTAGCGTTGAAGAATATCACTTTGTAATTTGCTTTTAACTAGACCAGAACGTTTCTAGTGGCTCTTACGCTACGGTAGTTTCTCTATATGTGTCAATCGATTGTTTATGCAGTCAGTCCAACTGCACGTTAAAAAATGTCACTTCGTAATTTACTTTTCAACTAGACCAGAATGTTTCTAGTGGCTCTCACGCAACCATAGTTTCTCTATATGTGTCTATGGATTGTTTATGCAGTCAATCCAACTGCACGTTGAAAAATGTCACTTCGTAATTTACTTTTTAACTAGACCAGAAGTGCTTCTAGTGGCTGTCACACACGCGTTGTTTCTCTATTGTCTAGGGATTGTTTATACAGTTAGTCCAATTTCGCGTTGAAGAATGTCACTTCGTAATTTACTTTTGAACTAGACCAAAAGCGTTCCAGTGGCTCTCACGCAACCGTAGTTTCTATATATGTGTCTAGGGATGGTTCACGCAGTCACTCCAATTGCGCGTTGAAGAATTCCACTTCCTAATTTACTTTTGAACTATACCAGAAGCCTTTCTAGTGGCTGTCGTGCACCCGTAGTTTCTCTATATGTGTCTAAGGAGTGTTTATGCAGTCACTACAATTGCGCGTTGAAGAATGTCCCATCGTCATTTACTTTTGAACTAGAGCAGAAGTGTTTGTAGTGCCTTTCACGCACCCGTTGTCCTCTATTGTGTATAGAGATTGTTTATACAGTCAGTCCAATTACGCGTAGAATAATGCCACTTCGTAATTTACTTTTGAACTTGACCAGAAGCGCTTCTAGTGGCTCTCACGCACCCGTTGTTTCTGTATATGTGTCTAGGGATTGTTTATGCAGTCAATCCAATTTAGCGGTAAAGAATGTCACTTCGTAATTTACTTTTGAACTAGACCAGAATGTTTCTAGTGGCTCTCACGCAACCATAGTTTCTCTATATGTGTCTATGGATTGTTTATGCAGTCAATCCAACTGCACGTTGAAAAATGTCGCTTCGTAATTTACTTTTTAACTAGACCAGAAGTGCTTCTAGTAGCTGTCACACACCCGTTGTTTCTCTATTGCCTAGGGATTGTTTATACAGTCAGTCCAATTTCGCGTTGAAGAATGTGACTTCGTAATTTACTTTTGAACTAGACCAGAAGCGTTTCCAGTGGCTCTCACGCAACCGTAGATTCTCTATATGTGTCTAGGGATTGTTCACGCAGTCACTCCAATTGCGCGTTCAAGAATTCTACTTCGTAATTTTCTTTTGAACTAGACCAGAAGCGTTTCTAGTGGCTCTCATGCAAACCCTAGTTTCTCTATATGTGTCTAAGGATTGTTTATGCAATAAGTCCTTTTGCGCGTTGAAGAATGTCACATCGTGATTTACTTTTGAACTAGAGCAGAAGTGTTTGAAGTGGCTTTCACGCACCCGTAGTTCCTCTATTGTGTCTAGAGATTGTTTACACAGTCAGTCCAATTTAGCGGTAAAGAATGTCACTTCGTAATTTACTTTTGAACTAGACCAGAAGCGTTTCCAGTGGCTCTCACGCAACCGTAGTTTATGTGTCTAGGGATTGTTCATGCAGTCATTCCAATTGCGCGTATAAGAATGCCGCTTCTTAATTTACTTTTGAACTAGACCAGAAGCGTTTCCAGTGGCTCTCACGCAACCGTAGTTTATGTGTCTAGGGATTGTTCATGCAGTCATTCCAATTGCGCGTATAAGAATGCCGCTTCGTAATTTACTTTTGAACTAGACCACAAGCGTTTCTAGTGGCTCTCACGCAACCGTAGTTTATCTGCCTAGGGAATGTTTATTTAGTCACTCCAATTGCGCGTTGAAGAATGCCACTTCGTAATTTGCTTTTGAACTGGACCAGAAGTGTGTCTAGTGGCTCTCACGCAATTGTAGTTTCTCTATATGTGTCTAGGGATTGTTGATGCATCCAGTCCAATTTCGTGTTGAACAATTTCACTTCGTAATTTACTTTTGAACAATACCAGAAGCGTTTATAGTGGCTGTCACGCACCCGTAGTTTCTCTATTTTGTCTATGGATTGTTTATACAGTTAGTCCAATTTCGCGTTGAAGAATGTGACTTCGTAATTTACTTTTGAACTAGACCAGAAGCGTTTCCAGTGGCTCTCACGCAACCGTAGTTTCTCTAGGGAATGTTTATTTAGTCACTCCAATTGCGCGTTGAAGAATGCCACTTCGTAATTTACTTTTGAACTTGACCAGAAGCGTGTCTAGTGGCTCTCACGCAACTGTAGTTTCTCTACCTGTGTCTAAGGATTGTTTATGCATCCAGTCCAATCGCGCATTGAAGAATTTCACTTCGTAATTTACTTTTGAACTAGACCAGAAGCGCTTCTAGTGGCTCTCACGCACCCGTAGTTTTTGTATGTGTCTAGGGATTGTTTATGCATGCAGTCCAATTGCCCGTTGAACAATTTCACTTCGTAATTTACTTTTGAACAATACCAGAAGCGTTTATAGTGGCTGTCACGCACACGTAGTTTCTCTATTTTGTCTAGTGATTGTTTATACAGTCAGTCCAATTTAGCGTTGAAGAATGTCACTTCGTAATTTACTTTTCAACTAGACCGGAATGTTTCTAGTGGCTCTCACGCAACCATAGTTTCTGTATATGTGTCAATGGATTGTTTATGCAGTCAATCCAACTGCACATTGAAAAAGGTCACTTCGTACTTTACTTTTGAACTAGACCAGAAGTGCTTCTAGTAGCTGTCACACACCCGTTGTTTCTCTATTGCCTAGGGATTGTTTATACAGTCAGTCCAATTTCGCATTGAAGAATGTGACTTCGTAATTTACTTTTGAACTAGACCAGAAGCGTTTCCAGTGGCTCACACGCAACCGTAGATTCTCTATATGTGTCTAGGGATTGTTCACGCAGTCACTCCAATTGCGCGTTCAAGAATTCTACTTCGTAATTTTCTTTTGAACTAGACCAGAAGCGTTTGTAGTGGCTCTCAAGCAAACCCTAGTTTCTCTATATGTGTCTAAGGATTGTTTATGCAATAAGTCCTTTTGCGCGTTGAAGAATGTCACATCGTGATTTACTTTTGAACTAGAGCAGAAGTGTTTGAAGTGGCTTTCACGCACCCGTAGTTTCTCTATATGTGTCTAGGGAATGTTTATTTAGTTACTCCAATTGCGCGTTGAAGAATGCCACTTCGTAATTTACTTTTGAACTAGACCAGAAGCGTGTCTAGTGGCTCTCACGCAACTGTAGTTTCTCTACCTGTGTCTAAGGATTGTTTAAGCATCCAGTCCAATCGCGCATTGAAAAAGGTCACTTCGTAATTTACTTTTGAACTAGACCTGAAGTGCTTCTAGTGGCTGTCACACACCCGTTGTTTCTCTATTGTCTAGGGATTGTTTATACAGTCAGTCCAATTTCGCGTTGAAGAATGTGACTTCGTAATTTACTTTTGTCCTTTTTAATGTCCTTTTGCGCGTTAAAGAATGTCACATCGTGATTTACTTTTGAACTAGACCAGAAGCGTTTCTAGTGGCTCTCACGCAACCGTAGTTTCTCTATATGTGTCTAGGGATTGTTTATGCAGTCACTCCAATTGCGCGTTGAGGAATGCTACTTCGTAATTTACTTTTGAACTATACCAGAAGCGTTTCTAGTGGCTGTCGTGCACCCGTAGTTTCTCTATTGTGTCTAGAGATTTTTTATACAGTCAGTCCAATTTAGCGTTGAAGAATTCTACTTCGTAATTTACTTCTGAACTAGACCAGAAGCGTTTCTAGTGGCTTTCACGCGACCGTAGTTTCTTTATATGTGTCTAGGGATTGTTTATACAGTAAGTCCAATTTAGCGTTAAAGAATGTCACTTCGTAATTTACTTTTCAACTAGACCAGAAGCATTTCCAGTGGCTCTCACGCAACCGTAGTTTCACTATATTGACACGTATACATTGTTCTCTCACGCAACCGTAGTTTCACTATATTGACACGGATTGTTCATGCAGTCATTCCATTTGCCCGTTGAAGAATTTCACTTCGTAATTTACTTTTGAACTAGACCAGAAGCGTTTCTAGTGGCTCTCACGCAACCGTATTTTCTCTGTATGGGTATAGGGATTGTTCACGTAGTCACTCCAATTGCGCGTTGAACAATGCCACTTCGTAATTTACTTTTGAACTATACCAGAAGCGTTTCTAGGGGCTGTCGTGCACCCGTAGTTTCTCTACTGTGTCTAGGGATTGTTCATACAGTCAGTCCAATTTAGCGTTGAAGAATTCTACTTCGTAATTTACTTCTGAACTAGACCAGAAGCGTTTCTAGTGGCTTTCACGCGACCGTAGTTTCTTTATATGTGTCTAGGGATTGTTTATACAGTCAGTCCAATTTAGCGTTAAAGAATGTCACTTCGTAATTTACTTTTGAACTAGACCAGAAGAGTTTCCAGTGGCTCTCACGCAACCGTAGTTCCACTATATGTGTCTAGGGATTGTTGATGCATCCAGTCCAATTTCGCGTTGAAGAATGTCACTTCGTAATTTACTTTTGAACTAGACCAGAAGCGTTTCCAGTGGCTCTCATGCAACCGTAGTTTCTCTATATGTGTCTAGGGAATGTTTATTTAGTTACTCCAATTGCGCGTTGAAGAATGCCACTTCGTAATTTACTTTTGAACTAGACCAGAAGCGTGTCTAGTGGCTCTCACGCAACTGTAGTTTCTCTACCTGTGTCTAAGGATTGTTTAAGCATCCAGTCCAATCGCGCATTGAAGAATTTCACTTCGTAATTTACTTTTGAAGTAGACCAGAAGCGCTTCTAGTGGTTCTCACGCACGCGTAGTTTTCGTATATGTGTCTAGGGATTGTTTATGCATGCAGTCCAATTGCCCGTTGAACAATTTCACTTCGTAATTTACTTTTCAACAATACCAGAAGCGTTTATAGTGGCTGTCACGCACACGTAGTTTCTCTATTTTGTCTAGGGATTGTTTATACAGTCAGTCCAATTTAGCGTTGAAGAATGTCACTTCGTAATTTACTTTTCAACTAGACCGGAATGTTTCTAGTGGCTCTCACGCAACCATAGTTTCTGTATATGTGTCTATGGATTGTTTATGCAGTCAATCCAACTGCTCTTTGAAAAAGGTCACTTCGTAATTTACTTTTGAACTAGACCTGAAGTGGTTCTAGTGGCTGTCACACACCCGTTGTTTCTCTATTGTCTAGGGATTGTTTATACAGTCAGTCCAATTTCGCGTTGAAGAATGTGACTTCGTAATTTACTTTTGAACTAGACCAGAAGCGTTTCCAGTGGCTCTCACGAAACCATAGTTTCTATATATGTGTCTAGGGATGGTTCACGCAGTCACTCCAATTGCGCGTTCAAGAATTCTACTTCGTAATTTTCTTTTGAACTAGACCAGAAGCGTGTCTAGTGGCTTTCACGCACCCGTAGTTTTTGTATATGTGTCTAGGGATTGTTTATGCATGCAGTCCAGTTGCCCGTTGAACAATTTCACTTCGTAATTTACTGTTGAACAATACCAGAAGTGTTTATAGTGGCTGTCACGCACCCGTAGTTTCTCTATATGTGTCTAGGGATTGTTTATGCATCCAGTCCAATTGCGCGTTGAAGAAATTCTACTTCGTAATTTACTTTTGAACTAGACCAGAAGCGTTTCTAGTGGCTCTCACGCAACCGTAGTTTATCTGTCTAGAGATTGTTCATGCAGTCATTCCAATTGCGCGTATAAGAATGCCGCTTCGTAATTTACTTTTGAACTAGACCAGAAGCGTTTCAAGTGGCTTTCACGCAAACCGTAGTTTCTCTATATGTGTCTATGGATTGTTGATGCATCCAGTCCAATTTCGCGTTGAAGAATGTCACTTCGTAATTTACATTTGAACTAGACCAGAAGCGTTTCTAGTGGCTTTCACGCGACCGTAGTTTCTCTATATGTGTCTAGGGATTGTTTATACAGTCAGTCCAATTTAGCGTTAAAGAATGTCACTTCGTAATTTTCTTTTGAACTAGACCAGAAGAGTTTCCAGTGGCTCTCACGCCACAGTAGTTTCACTATATGTGTCTAGGGATTGTTGATGCATCCAGTCCAATTTCACGTTGAAGAATGCCGCTTCGTAATTTACTTCTGAACTAGACCAGAAGCGTTTCTATAGGCTCTCACGCAAACCGTAGCTTCTCTACATGTGTCTAAGGATTGTTTATGCAGTCAGTCCAATTGCGCGTTGAACAATGTCACATCGTGATTTAATTTTGAACTAGAGCAGAAGTGTTTGAAGTGGCTTTCACGCACCCGTAGTTCCTCTATTCTGTCTAGGGATTGTTTATACAGTCACTCCAATTTCGCGTTGAAGAATTCTACTTCGTAATTTACTTTTGAACTAGACCAGAAGCGTTTCCAGTGGCTTTCACGCGACCGTAGTTTCTCTATATGTGTCTAGGGATTGTTTATACAGTCAGTCCAATTTAGCGTTAAAGAATGTCACTTCGTAATTTACTTTTGAACTAGACCAGAAGCGTTTCTAGTGGCTCTCAAGCATTTGTAGTTTCTCTATATGTGTCTAGGGATTGTTGATGCATCCAGTCCAATTTCGCGTTGAAGAATGCCGCTTCGTAATTTACTTTTGAACTAGACCAGAAGCGTTTCCAGTGGCTCTCACGCAACCATAGTTTCTGTATATGTGTCTATGGATTGTTTATGCAGTCAATCCAACTGCTCTTTGAAAAAGTTCACTTCGTAATTTACTTTTTAACTAGACCAGAAGTGCTTCTAGTGGCTGTCACACACCCGTTGTTTCTCTATTATCTAGGGATTGTTTATACAGTCAGTCCAATTTCGCGTTGAAGAATGTGACTTCTTAATTTACTTTTGTCCTTTTTAATGTCCTTTTGCGCGTTAAAGAATGTCACATCGTGATTTACTTTTGAACTAGACCAGAAGCGTTTCTAGTGGCTCTCACGCAACCGTAGTTTCTCTATATGTGTCTAGGGATTGTTTATGCAGTCACTCCAATTGCGCGTTGAGGAATGCCACTTCGTAATTTACTTTTGAACTATACCAGAAGCGTTTCTAGTGGCTGTCGTGCACCCGTAGTTTCTCTATTGTGTCTAGGGATTTTTTATACAGTCAGTCCAATTTAGCGTTGAAGAATTCTACTTCGTAATTTACTTCTGAACTAGACCAGAAGCGTTTCTAGTGGCTTTCACGCGACCGTAGTTTCTTTATATGTGTCTAGGGATTGTTTATACAGTAAGTCCAATTTAGCGTTAAAGAATGTCACTTCGTAATTTACTTTTCAACTAGACCAGAAGCATTTCCAGTGGCTCTCACGCAACCGTAGTTTCACTATATTGACACGTATACATTGTTCTCTCATGCAACCGTAGTTTCACTATATTGACACGGATTGTTCATGCAGTCATTCCATTTGCCCGTTGAAGAATTTCACTTCGTAATTTACTTTTGAACTAGACCAGAAGCGTTTCTAGTGGCTCTCACGCAACCGTATTTTCTCTGTATGGGTATAGGGATTGTTCACGTAGTCACTCCAATTGCGCGTTGAACAATGCCACTTCGTAATTTACTTTTGAACTATACCAGAAGCGTTTCTAGGGGCTGTCGTGGACCCGTATTTTCTCTATTGTGTCTAGGGATTGTTTATACAGTCAGTCCAATTTAGCGTTGAAGAATTCTACTTCGTAATTTACTTCTGAACTAGACCAGAAGCGTTTCTAGTGGCTTTCACGCGACCGTAGTTTCTTTATATGTGTCTAGGGATTGTTTATACAGTCAGTCCAATTTAGCTTTATAGAATGTCACTTCGTAATTTACTTTTGAACTAGACCAGAAGAGTTTCCAGTGGCTCTCACGCAACCGTAGTTCCACTATATGTGTCTAGGGATTGTTGATGCATCCAGTCCAATTTCGCGTTGAAGAATGTCACTTCGTAATTTACTTTTGAACTAGACCAGAAGCGTTTCCAGTGGCTCTCATGCAACCGTAGTTTCTCTATATGTGTCTAGGGAATGTTTATTTAGTTACTCCAATTGCGCGTTGAAGAATGCCACTTCGTAATTTACTTTTGAACTAGACGAGAAGCGTGTCTAGTGGCTCTTACGCAACTGTAGTTTCTCTACCTGTGTCTAAGGATTGTTTAAGCATCCAGTCCCAACGCGCATTGAACAATTTCACTTCGTAATTTACTTTTGAACAATACCAGAAGCGTTTATAGTGGCTGTCACGCACACGTAGTTTCTCTATTTTGTCTAGGGGTTGTTTATACAGTCAGTCCAATTTAGCGTTGAAGAATGTCACTTCGTAATTTACTTTTCAACTAGACCGGAATGTTTCTAGTGGCTCTCACGCAACCATAGTTTCTGTATATGTGTCTATGGATTGTTTATGCAGTCAATCCAACTGCACGTTGAAAATGTCATTTCGTAATTTACTTTTGAACTCGACGAGAAGTGCTTCTAGTGGCTGTCACACACCCGTTGTTTCTCTATATGTGTCTAGGGATTATTTATGTATGCAGATCAATTTCGCTTTGAATAATGTCACTTCGTAATTTACTTTTGAACTAGACCAGAAGCTTTTCTAGTGGCTCTCACGCAACCGTAGTTTCTCTATATGTGTCTATGGATTGTTTATGCAGTCAATCCAACTGCACGTTGAAAAATGTGACTTCGTAATTTACTTTTGAACTAGACCAGAAGCGTGTCTAGTGGCTCTCAGGCACCCGTAGTTTTTGTATATGTGTCTAGGGATTGTTTATGCATCCAGTCCAATTGCGCGTTGAAGAAATTCTACTTCGTAATTTACTTTTGAACTAGACCAGAAGCGTTTCTAGTGGCTCTCACGCAACCGTAGTTTATCTGTCTAGGGATTGTTCATGGAGTCATTCCATTTGCCCGTTGAAGAATTTCACTTCGTAATTTACTTTTGAACTAGACCAGAAGCGTTTCTAGTGGCTCTCACGCAACCGTAGTTTATCTGTCTAGGGATTGTTCATGCAGTCATTCCAATTGCGCGTATAAGAATGCCGCTTCGTAATTTACTTTTGAACTACACCAGAAGCGTTTCAAGTGGCTTTCACGCAAACCGTAGTTTCTCTATATGTGTCTAGGGATTGTTGATGCATCCAGTCCAATTTCGCGTTGAAGAATGTCACTTCGTAATTTACATTTTAACTAGACCAGAAGCGTTTCTAGTGGCTTTCACGCGACCGTAGTTTCTCTATATGTGTCTAGGGATTGTTTATACAGTCAGTCCAATTTAGCGTTAAAGAATGTCACTTCGTAATTTTCTTTTGAACTAGACCAGAAGAGTTTCCAGTGGCTCTCACGCCACAGTAGTTTCACTATATGTGTCTAGGGATTGTTGATGCATCCAGTCCAATTTCGCGTTGAAGAATGCCGCTTCGTAATTTACTTCTGAACTAGACCAGAAGCGTTTCTATTGGCTCTCACGCAAACCGTAGCTTCTCTACATGTGTCTAAGGATTGTTTATGCAGTCAGTCCAATTGCGCGTTGAACAATGTCACATCGTGATTTAATTTTGAACTAGAGCAGAAGTGTTTGAAGTGGCTTTCACGCACCCGTAGTTCCTCTATTCTGTCTAGGGATTGTTTATACAGTCACTCCAATTTCGCGTTGAAGAATTCTACTTCGTAATTTACTTTTGAACTAGACCAGAAGCGTTTCCAGTGGCTTTCACGCGACCGTAGTTTCTCTATATGTGTCTAGGGATTGTTTATACAGTCAGTCCAATTTAGCGTTAAAGAATGTCACTTCGTAATTTACTTTTGAACTAGACCAGAAGCGTTTCTAGTGGCTCTCACGCATTTGTAGTTTCTCTATATGTGTCTAGGGATTGTTTATGCATCCAGTCCAATTGCGCGTTGAAGAAATTCTACTTCGTAATTTACTTTTGAACTAGACCACAAGCGTTTCTAGTGGCTCTCACGCAACCGTAGTTTATCTGTCTAGGGATTGTTCATGCAGTCATTCCATTTGCCCGTTGAAGAATTTCACTTCGTAATTTACTTTTGGACTAGACCAGAAGCGTTTATAGTGGCTGTCACGCACCCGTAGTTTCTCTATTTTGTCTATGGATTGTTTATATAGTCAGTCCAATTTCGCGTTGAAGAATGTGACTTCGTAATTTACTTTTGAACTAGACCAGAAGCGTTTCCAGTGGCTCTCACGCAACCGTAGTTTCTCTATATGTGTCTAGGGAATGTTTATTTAGTCACTCCAATTGCGCGTTGAAGAATGCCACTTCGTAATTTACTTTTGAACTTGACCAGAAGCGTGTGTAGTGGCTCTCACGCAACTGTAGTTTCTCTACCTGTGTCTAAGGATTGTTTATGCATCCAGTCCAATCGCGCATTGAAGAATTTCACTTCGTAATTTACTTTTGAACTAGACCAGCAGCGCTTCTAGTGGCTCTCACGCACCCGTAGTTTTTGTATGTGTCTAGGGATTGTTTATGCATGCAGTCCAATTGCCAGTTGAACAATTTCACTTCGTAATTTATTTTTGAACAATACCAGAAGCGTTTATAGTGGCTGTCACGCACACGTAGTTTCTCTATTTTGTCTAGTGATTGTTTATACAGTCAGTCCAATTTAGCGTTGAAGAATGTCACTTCGTAATTTACTTTTCAACTAGACCGGAATGTTTCTAGTGGCTCTCACGCAAACATAGTTTCTGTATATGTGTCAATGGATTGTTTATGCAGTCAATCCAACTGCACATTGAAAAAGGTCACTTCGTAATTTACTTTTGAACTAGACCAGAAGTGCTTCTAGTAGCTGTCACACACCCGTTGTTTCTCTATTGCCTAGGGATTGTTTATACAGTCAGTCCAATTTCGCGTTGAAGAATTCCACTTCGTAATTTACTTTTGAACTATACCAGAAGCCTTTCTAGTGGCTGTCGTGCACCCGTAGTTTCTCTATTGTGTCTAGGGATTGTTTTACAGTCAGTACAATTTAGCGTTGAAGAATATCACTTTGTAATTTGCTTTTAACTAGACCAGAACGTTTCTAGTGGCTCTTACGCTACGGTAGTTTCTCTATATGTGTCAATCGATTGTTTATGCAGTCAGTCCAACTGCACGTTAAAAAATGTCACTTCGTAATTTAACTTTGAACTAAACCAGAAGCGTTTCTAGTGGCTCTCACGCAACCATAGTTTCTCTATATTTGTCTATGGATTGTTTATGCAGTCAATCCAACTGCACGTTGAAAAATGTCACATCGTGATTTACTTTTGAACTAGAGCAGAAGTGTTTGAAGTGGCTTTCACGCACCCGTAGTTCCTCTATTGTGTCTAGAGATTGTTTACGCAGTCAGTCCAATTTAGCGGTAAAGAATGTCACTTCGTAATTTACTTTTGAACTAGACCAGAAGCGTTTCCAGTGGCTCTCACGCAACCGTAGTTTCACTATATGTGTCTAGGGATTGTTGATGCATCCAGTCCAATTTCGCGTTGAAGAATGTCACTTCGTAATTTACTTTTGAACTAGACCAGAATGTTTCTAGTGGCTCTCACGCAACCATAGTTTCTGTATATGTGTCTATGGATTGTTTATGCAGTCAATCCAACTGCACTTTGAAAAAGGTCACTTCGTAATTTACTTTTGAACTAGACCAGAAGTGCTTCTAGTGGCTGTCACACACCCGTTGTTTCTCTATTGTCTAAGGATTGTTTATACAGTCAGTCCAATTTCGCGGTAAAGAATGTCACTTCGTAATTTACTTTTGAACTAGACCAGAAGCGTTTCCAGTGGCTCTCACGCAACCGTAGTTTCACTATATGTGTCTAGGGATTGTTGATGCATCCAGTCCAATTTTGCGTTGAAGAATGTCACTTCGTAATTTACTTTTGAACTAGACCAGAATGTTTCTAGTGGCTCTCACGCAACCATAGTTTCTGTATATGTGTCTATGGATTGTTTATGCAGTCAATCCAACTGCACTTTTAAAAAGGTCACTTCGTAATTTACTTTTGAACTAGACCAGAAGTGCTTCTAGTGGCTGTCACACACCCGTTGTTTCTCTATTGTCGAGGGATTGTTTATACAGTCAGTCCAATTTCGCGTTGAAGAATGTGACTTCGTAATTTACTTTTGAACTAGACCAGAAGCGTTTCTAGTGGCTCTCACGCAACCGTAGTTTATCTGATTAGGGATTGTTCATGCAGTCATTTCCATTTGCCCGTTGAAGAATTTCACTTCGTAATTTAATTTTTGAACTAGACCAGAAGCGTTTCAAGTGGCTTTCACGCAAACCGTAGTTTCTCTATATGTGTCTAGGGATTGTTGATGCATCCAGTCCAATTTCGCGTTGACGAATGTTGCTTCGTAATTTAATTTTGAACTAGACCAGAAGCGTTTCTAGTGGCTCTCACGCAACCGTAGTTTATGTGTCTAGGGAATGTTTATTTAGTCACTCCAATTGCGCGTTGAAGAATGATACTTCGTAATTTACTTTTCAACTAGACCAGAAGTGCTTCTAGTGGCTGTCACACACCCGTTGTTTCTCTATTGTCTAGGGATTGTTTATACCGTCAGTCCAATTTCGCGGTAAAGAATGTCACTTCGTAATTTACTTTGAAATAGACCAGAAGCGTTTATAGTGGCTTTCACGTACACGTAGTTTCTCTATTTTGTCTAGGGATTGTTTATACAGTCAGTCCAATTTAGCGTTGAAGAATGTCACTTCGTAATTTACTTTTCAACTAAACCGGAATGTTTCTAGTGGCTCTCACGCAACCATAGTTTCTGTATATGTGTCAATGGATTGTTTATGTAGTCAATCCAACTGCACATTGAAAAAGGTCACTTCGTAATTTACTTTTGAACTAGACCAGAAGTGCTTCTAGTCGCTGTCACACACCCGTTGTTTCTCTATTGTCTAGGGATTGTTTATAGTCAGTCCAATTTCGCGTTGAAGAATGTGACTTCGTAATTTACTTTTGAACTAGACCAGAAGCGTTTCCAGTGGCTCTCACGCAACCGTAGATTCTCTATATGTGTCTAGGGATTGTTCACGCAGTCACTCCAATTGCGCGTTCAAGAATTCTACTTCGTAATTTTCTTTTGAATTAGACCAGAAGTGTTTCTAGTGGCTCTCACGCAAACCCTAGTTTCTCTATATGTTGTCTAAGGATTGTTTATGCAATAGGTCCTTTTGCGCGTTGAAGAATGTCACATCGTGATTTACTTTTGAACTTGAGCAGAAGTGTTTGAAGTGGCTTTCACGCACCCGTAGTTCCTCTATTGTGTCTAGAGATTGTTTACACAGTCACTCCAATTTAGCGGTAAATGTCACTTCGTAATTTACTTTTGAACTAGACCAGAAGCGTTTCCAGTGGCTCTCACGCAACCGTAGTTTATGTGTCTAGGGATTGTTCATGCAGTCATTCCAATTGCGCGTATAAGAATGCCGCTTCGTAATTTAATTTTGAACTAGACCAGAAGCGTTTCTAGTGGCTCTCACGCAAACCGTAGTTTATGTGTCTAAGGATTGTTTATGCAGTCAGTCCAATTGCGCGTTGAACAATGTCACATCGTGATTTACTTTTGAACTAGAGCAGAAGTGTTTGAAGTGGCTTTCACGCACCCGTAGTTCATCTATTGTGTCTAGGGATTGTTTATACAGTCACTCCAATTTCGCGGTAAGAATGTCACTTCGTAATTTACTTTTGAACTAGACCAGAAGCGTTTCAAGTGGCTCTCACGCAACCGTAGTTTCACTATATGTGTCTAGGGATTGTTGATGCATCCAGTCCAATTTCGCGTTGAAGAATGTCACTTCGTAATTTACTTTTGAACTAGACCAGAATGTTTCTAGTGGCTCTCACGCAACCATAGTTTCTGTATATGTGTCTATGGATTGTTTATGCAGTCAATCCAACTGCACTTTTAAAAAGGTCACTTCGTAATTTACTTTTGAACTAGACCAGAAGTGCTTCTAGTGGCTGTCACACACCCGTTGTTTCTCTATTGTCGAGGGATTGTTTATACAGTCAGTCCAATTTCGCGTTGAAGAATGTGACTTCGTAATTTACTTTTGAACTAGACCAGAAGCGTTTCTAGTGGCTCTCACGCAACCGTAGTTTATCTGATTAGGGATTGTTCATGCAGTCATTTCCATTTGCCCGTTGAAGAATTTCACTTCGTAATTTAATATTTGAACTAGACCAGAAGCGTTTCAAGTGGCTTTCACGCAAACCGTAATTTCTCTATATGTGTCTAGGGATTGTTGATGCATCCAGTCCAATTTCGCGTTGAAGAATGTCACTTCGTAATTTACATTTGAACTAGACCAGAAGCGTTTCAAGTGGCTTTCACGCAAACCGTAGTTTCTCTATATGTGTCTAGGGATTGTTGATGCATCCAGTCCAATTTCGCGTTGACGAATGTCACTTCGTAATTTAATTTTGAACTAGACCAGAAGCGTTTCTAGTGGCTCTCACGCAACCGTAGTTTATGTGTCTAGGGAATGTTTATTTAGTCACTCCAATTGCGCGTTGAAGAATGATACTTCGTAATTTACTTTTCAACTAGACCAGAAGTGCTTCTAGTGGCTGTCACACACCCGTTGTTTCTCTATTGTCTAGGGATTGTTTATACCGTCAGTCCAATTTCGCGGTAAAGAATGTCACTTCGTAATTTACTTTGAAATAGACCAGAAGCGTTTATAGTGGCTTTCACGTACACGTAGTTTCTCTATTTTGTCTAGGGATTGTTTATACAGTCAGTCCAATTTAGCGTTGAAGAATGTCACTTCGTAATTTACTTTTCAACTAAACCGGAATGTTTCTAGTGGCTCTCACGCAACCATAGTTTCTGTATATGTGTCAATGGATTGTTTATGTAGTCAATCCAACTGCACATTGAAAAAGGTCACTTCGTAATTTACTTTTGAACTAGACCAGAAGTGCTTCTAGTCGCTGTCACACACCCGTTGTTTCTCTATTGTCTAGGGATTGTTTATAGTCAGTCCAATTTCGCGTTGAAGAATGTGACTTCGTAATTTACTTTGAACTAGACCAGAAGCGTTTCCAGTGGCTCTCACGCAACCGTAGATTCTCTATATGTGTCTAGGGATTGTTCACGCAGTCACTCCAATTGCGCGTTCAAGAATTCTACTTCGTAATTTTCTTTTGAATTAGACCAGAAGTGTTTCTAGTGGCTCTCACGCAAACCCTAGTTTCTCTATATGTTGTCTAAGGATTGTTTATGCAATAGGTCCTTTTGCGCGTTGAAGAATGTCACATCGTGATTTACTTTTGAACTTGAGCAGAAGTGTTTGAAGTGGCTTTCACGCACCCGTAGTTCCTCTATTGTGTCTAGAGATTGTTTACACAGTCACTCCAATTTAGCGGTAAATGTCACTTCGTAATTTACTTTTGAACTAGACCAGAAGCGTTTCCAGTGGCTCTCACGCAACCGTAGTTTATGTGTCTAGGGATTGTTCATGCAGTCATTCCAATTGCGCGTATAAGAATGCCGCTTCGTAATTTAATTTTGAACTAGACCAGAAGCGTTTCTAGTGGCTCTCACGCAAACCGTAGTTTCTCTACATGTGTCTAAGGATTGTTTATGCAGTCAGTCCAATTGCGCGTTGAACAATGTCACATCGTGATTTAATTTTGAACTAGAGCAGAAGTGTTTGAAGTGGCTTTCACGCACCCGTAGTTCATCTATTGTGTCTAGGGATTGTTTATACAGTCACTCCAATTTCGCGTTGAAGAATTCTACTTCGTAATTTACTTTTGAACTAGACCAGAAGCGTTTCCAGTGGCTTTCACGCGACCGTAGTTTCTCTATATGTGTCTAGGGATTGTTATACAGTCAGTCCAATTTAGCGTTAAAGAATGTCACTTCGTAATTTACTTTTCAACTAGGCCAGATGAGTTTCCAGTGGCTCTCACGCAACAGTAGTTTCACTATATGTGTCTAGGGATTGTTGATGCATCCAGTCCAATTTCGCGTTGAAGAATGCCGCTTCGTAATTTACTTTTGAACTAGACCAGAAGCGTTTCTAGTGGCTCTCACGCAACCGTAGTTTATCTGTCTAGTTCATGCAGTCATTCCATTTGCCCGTTGAAGAATTTCACCTTTGTAATTTACTTTTGAACTAGACCAGAAGCGTGTCTCGTGGCTCTGACGCAAGGATTGCTTATACAGTCAGTCCAATTTAGCGTTGAAGAATGTCACTTCGTAATTTACTTTTCAACTAGACCAGAATGTTTCTAGTGGCTCTCACGCAACCATAGTTTCTCTATATGTGTCTATGGATTGTTTATGCGGTCAATCCAATTGCGCGTTGAAGAATTTCACTTCGTAATTTACTTTTGAACTAGACCAGAAGCGTTACTAGTGACTCTCGCGCGCCCGTTGTTTCTCTATATGTGTCTTGGGATTGTTCATGCATGCAGTCCAATTGCGCGTTCAACAATTTCACTTCGTAATTTACTTTTGAACTATACCAGAAGCCTTTCTAGTGGCTGTCGTGCACCCGTAGTTTCTCTATATGTGTCTAAGGAGTGTTTATGCAGTCACTACAATTGCGCGTTGAAGAATGTCCCATCGTCATTTACTTTTGAACTAGAGCAGAAGTGTTTGTAGTGCCTTTCACGCACCCGTTGTCCTCTA
>NC_051159.1:23398386-23449053 GCF_013339745.2 Dermacentor silvarum
TTCTGTTAACATACTCATATATAACTCTTATTTTTGTCTCTATTAAATTACGCGTTTCTTGTATGGTCAACAACAGCTGGAAACATTAGCAAACTTACCGTCCTGCAAAAAAGTGCTCTACGCCTAGCCTGTAAAGTTCCATATCGCTACCACACTGCAGACTTGTTTAAGAAGTACCACATCATTCAGGTTACATCAAGTATGATTACAAGCTATGCCGTTTATATAACCTCGGTTTGCTGAAAAATAATGATGACATGACAAGCCTAGCAAGGCTAGAGAAAACATTCATGCTTATAATGTACGCCATCCTGAAGTGTGGTATGTCGCGAAATGTAGAACTAATTACGGAAATCAAGTGTTAAATTTCAATTGCCTACACTTCTAAACCACATAATAAAAGAAAATAACATTGACATATCTAGTACATCACCAAAACAACTGCGTTTAATGTTTGTATAATGATGTGATACGACGATTTCCTTGTTGTTTATGACTGCTTCGTAATCCCTTTTCAAGTGACGTTTTATATCTTTTGTGTTTCCTTAGTAGGTTGTACTTCCTTAGCCGCACGCTTTTATGCTTTCCCGTGTGCTAGGGGGTCAGGCACCTCAAGCTGTTCTTACAGCTTTTACATGCCCTCCTCGTAACTTTTTCTTGTTGCGGAATAAAATTCAATTCAATTCAATTCTGTGCCATCGACGCATACGGCCATGGTGCAAGGATCTTCATTTCCGAAAATGGTCGAGAGTCCAGCCGGTTCAATGCTGTCCGGAGAGCTTCACGCTCGACGTTGAACTGGGGACAGAGACATAAGACATGTTCAATTGTTTCTCTGGTTCCACAAGAGTCGCACATGGGCGTATCCCCCATTCCAATTAGAACGAGTAGGCCTTTGTAAATGCCCCCCCGAGCCAGAGGCGGCACAATACTGTCACCTCAGAGCGGGAAATGTTTGATGGCACTTGAACCTTCAAGGATGGGTCAATTTTGAGGAGATGGCACTTCGGGTTAAGAGAAGACCAATATTTGCGTGTCATAGCTTTAGCCACGATATGAAGTTTTCCTGCAGCGTCGGTCCTGGATAAGGCGATTGGGACTGGTCGGCCTTTCAGATGAGCAGACCGGGCGGCTTCGTCGGCGAGGTCATTACCAGCAATGCTGGTATGTCCCGGGAGCCAGTGAAATATAATTTCATGCCCTTTAGCGATAGCTTGATGGTGGTCTTGTCTTATCTCATATACCAGTTGCTCATGAGTCCTGTGATAAATGGCAAAATGGAGACTCTGAAGTGCTGTCTTAGAATCACAAAGATTGCTACACGCGTGTGGTATTTGGTTGTTTGAACGAGGCGCGCGGGCGCCATCACTCGAGAAAAGAAGAGGAAGGAGCTGGGCTTGCGCTGTGAATCTAACCGGTCAGCGCTGCAACCACTGTTGTAAATACAACCTGTGGTAGTCTTACTGACTCGTCCTTCGCGTAAAATTCTGGTGGAGGTGGAACGTTCCCGTCCTCGCCGCGGAGATCCGAAGCGGCCGCACCGTCGTCTTCTCAGCCATGGCTTCCGATGGAAACACCTCGTTGCCACCTACACCTGCGGCGTCAACCACAACGTACGTTACGGTCCTAGTCTCCGTGATCCTGGGACATTCTCCGCCCAAAATGGCGTTGACGTCGACGACTGGCTCAGTATGTATGAGCGTGTTAGCTGAAGCCACCAGTGGGACCCTACCATCATGCTTGCCAATGTGATCTTTTATCTGGACGGGACACCGCTTGTCTGGTTTCGCACCCATGAGGTTGAGATATCCAGCTGGAACACTTTCAAAGAGAGGCTTCGCGACCTATTTGGCAACTCGTCAGGTCGCCAACAGGCTGCGCGAAAAGAGCTTGCTTCCCGTGTCCAGTCGTCGACAGAGTCGTATGTCTCCTACATACAGGAAGTGCTCGCGCTTTGCCGGAAAGTCGACGAGCACATGACCGAGGTTGACAAGGTGGGCCATATCCTAAAAGGCATCGCGGACGACGCCTTCAATTTTCTCGTTTATAACGACGTTTTTACTGTCGAAGCCATCGTCCAATAATGCCGCCGCTTCGAGGTAGCCAAAAACCGCCGCGTCGTCCCACCGTTTTCCCGGCTCCCAAACACCCCTGCCACGTCCTCTTGCTCCGCTCTTCCTGCCACACGACCATTTCAAGAGAACGTCACGCGTATCGTTCGCCGTGAGATTGAAGCGGCGAGTCCGGTCCCCCTTCATCCTCGACCCCTCGACGGTACTTTGACCCAGCGGCCCCTGCTGTTCCCGTTATACAAGCGGTTGTGCGGCAAGAAATGGCAAACCTTGGCATCCCTACCGCCTTCTCTGTCTCCCGACCTGATTCGGCACCCATTCCTATGTCCACAACCTTAATGACCAGTATTTCGCTCCCAGACCATGCAATCCTGCTGAATGGCGAACACCTGACGACAAACCGATCTGCTTCCGCTGCCGCCGAGTTGGTCACGTATCCCGCCACTGCCCATCACCTAGATGCCGCCGTATTGGAGCTCATTCCCTGCTCCTCACCCATACGCCGACGCTCGCTGTTACTCCCCTCGCCGTCCGTACACTACTTCTGATGCCCCTGACAGCCGCTCCTCCGTGCGATCGCCGTCGCCTCAACGCCATCGCTCCACGTCGGCCCAACCTCGCCGCTTTTCCTCGCCAAACCGCTGGACGGAAAACTAGGCCATGCAGCTCTTGGAGGTAGTGCTGCATCACGTTCGTCCTGTCCAAATCCTCCGTTGACGCTCCTCACGACCACGAACCTAATTGAAGTAGACGTAGATGGTGTCCCGTTGACGGCATTGATTGATACGGGAGCCCAAGTGTCCATAATGAGCGCTAACCTATGTCGTCGCCTGAAAAAAGTTCTTACGCCTGCCGTCACTCGAGCCGTACGCGTCGCCAATGGCGCCACTGTTGCCGTCTGTGGTATGTGCACTGCTCGCGTAGGAAATGCTGGCCGCCAAGTTCCAGTCCTGTTCTCCGTGCTGACCAGTTGCCCTCATGACCTAATCTTCGGGCTCGACTTTCTGACGACGCATTCTGCCCTCATCGACTGTTCCACCGGTACGCTGTGCCTCGAGCTTCCTCTTCTTTCCGACGTTCGCCCCGAACAACCTAACACCCTATGCACTACAGCGTTTGTTCGGTTACCTCCAAAAGCCCTAACCTTCGTCGAATTGGCCTCAACGGCAACCGTGCCTGATGGCGACTATGTCGTCGCCCTTATTCGTGATGTCCTCCTGGCGCGCGACATCTCTGTGACACATTCCGTCGTTACCCTTGCCGCTAATCGGACGTGTCTCCCCGTTGTCAATTTTGGCTTGACGAAGCAAGTGTTACCTGAAGGCATAGCGGTGGCCACGCTGCGGTCAGTGACAGACGACCACGTCACTGCTTTTGCAGCCGACGCTTATACGGATCCTCCTGATTACCCGCAGGATGCCTTGAACCTCGACGGCCCATTACGACCATGGTCGCTCCGGACCTCGCCCCTGGCCAAGCAGCCGCCCTATATCGCCTTTTGCTTTCCTACCACGACTTATTTGACACTGACAAGCGCCCAGTTGGTCAGACGTCCCTTGTTAAGCATCGGATCACACTGGTGATGCTGTTCCCTATCATCGCCGACCGTATCGCGTGTCCACGGTAGAGCGGCAAGTTATTCAGCAGGAAGTCAACAAGATGCTCGCCAGAGGCATTGTTCAGCCCTCGTCGAGCCCTTGGGCGTCGCGGGTCGTGCTCGTCAAAAAGAAAGATGGCACCTGGCGTGTCTGCGTTGATTACCGCCACCTAAACCGAATCACTAAGGACGTTTACGCGTTACCACGAATCGACGACGCTCTTGATTGTCTTCACGGTGACAAATACTTTTCGTCCATTTACCTTCGATCTGGTTATTGGCAGATTTCCGTCGATGAGCAAGACCAAAGAAAAGACCGCTTTCGTAACTCCAGATGACCTCTACCAATTTAAGGTATGCCGTTTGGTTATTGCAATGCCTCCGCCACGTTCGAACGGAATGATTGACTCTCTGCTTCAGGTTTCAAATGGTCAACATTCCTTTGTTACCTCGACGACGTCCTCGTGTTTTCTCCTACGTTTGAGACGCACCTTGAGCGCGTCGCAGCTATCCTTGACGTCTTCCGCAAGGCTCATCGAAGTGCCACTTCGGGCGCCGACAGATTACAGTGCTCGGACATCTCGTCGATGCTTCTGGACTACAACCCGACCCGGAAAAAAGTTCGAGCAGTGTAACAACTTTTCCTGTGCCTCAGCTGTCAAGACGTCCGGAGTTTTGTGGAAGCTCTGCTCTTATTCAGACGGTTGTGAAAGATTTCGCAGCAATCGCTCGACCACTCAGCTGAACTTGGGAAGAAAGACGTACTATTTACGTGGGGTTCCCCTTAGGCTACCGCATTTTCACGCCCTTATCACGATTCTGACCAATCCACCGATCTTGGCCCACTTTGACCCGTCCGCACCTACAGAGGTCCGAACTACAGAGGCCAGTGGTTATGAGATCGGCGCAGTCTTTGCGCAACGGCAGCACGGACACGACCGCGTTATAGCTACGCTAGCCGGCTCCTGACAACCGCAGAGCGCAACTATTCGATTACCGAGCGCGAATGTCTTGCTCTCGTCTGGGCTGTTTCAAAGTTCCGCCCATATTTATATGGCAAGCCCTTCTCAGTAATCAGACCATCATGCGCTGTGTTGGCTTTCGTCGCTCAATGATCCTACTGGCAGGCTCGGTCGTTGGGCTCTCCGACTACAAGAATATCCCTACACAGTGACGTACAAGTCGGGACGCCAACACCAGGACGCACATTGCCTCTCTCGCTACCCAGTCCAAGACCCTACATCTACATCTGAACCTGACACCGACGCCTGCGTTCTCTGTGTTTTTCCACTGGTCATGTCGCAGACGAGCAGCGCCGTGACCCGTCCTTGCGTATTAACCGCCTGGAATCGTCACTTGCCGACAGCTCTCTTCGCTTATTCACACTTCAAGATGGCGTACTCTACCGCCACAACGTTCACCCCGACGGCCCAGCATTACTCCTTGTAACACCTTCGCTCGGCTGTTCTCCACGAACTTCACGACCTCCCCACTGCCGGTCACCTCGGATTGTCACGTACCTACTACCGGATTCGCCGACGCTTCTTTTGGCCAGGGCTTGCTCGCTCCGTTCGAGATACCTAGCTGCGTGTGAGAAATGCCAGCGACGCTAGACACCGTCGACGCTCCCTGCTGGGTAGCTTCAACCAATTGACATTGCCGCGGAACCATTCTTTCGGGTTGGTTTAGATTTACTTGGTCCTTTTCCTCTTTCTACCTCTGGGAACAGGTGGATCGCTGTGGCCACAGATTACGCCACGCGCTACGCCATCACCCGAGCGCTCTCTACAAGCTGCGCCACAGATGTTGCCGATTTTCTTCTACGCGACGTGAATTTATTACATGGAGCTCCGCGACAACTTCTCACAGACCGTGGCCGTACATTCCTGTCAAAAGTTATCGCGGACATCCTGCAGTCCTGTGCCACGAGGCAGAAGCTCTCCACGTCATACCATCCGCAAACAAATGGCCTCACGGAGCGTCCTAATCGCACTCTCACAGACATGCTCGCGAAGTATGTGTCTTCCGACCACACTGACTGGGGCCTTGCTCTACCGTTTGTCACCTTTGCGTATAATTCCTCGCGCCACGACACAGCCGGTTATTCCCCATTTTTCCTTCTGTTCGGCCGAGAACCAGCATTGCCCCTCGACACAACCCTCCCTGTTCACGCAGCACCCACCAGTGAATATGCACTTGATGCCGTCGCCCGCACTGCCCACGCAAGGGAAATTGCCCGTGGCCGCCTTCTGAACTCCCAAGAGAGTCAAAGGCATTTGTAGTCAAAGGCGTTTGCCCCAGCGACACCGCGACGTGCACTTCCCACCTGGTTCTTTGGTACTTCTATGGTCTCCGTCACGTCAGGTCGGCCTGTCCGAAAAACTGCTGTCTCGTTACACAGGCCCCTACCGAGTACTTCGTGCCATGACTCCCGTCACCTACGAGATCGCCCCTGACGCCCCATCTGCTTCCCAGTCCAGTGATAGCGTGCACGTTACACGACTGAAGCAATATCACCCTCCCGGTGATGACATTAGACGCTCCGGGACGTCTCATCTGCCGCCGGGGGATTGTGCTACACGCGTGTGGTATTTGGTTGTTTGAACGAGGAGCGCGGGCGCCATCACTCGAGAAAAGAGGAAGAAGGAGCTGGGCTTGCGCTGTGAATCTAACCGGACAGCGCTGCCACCTCTGTTGTAAATACAACCTGTAAATAGTTGGTAGTCTTACTGACTCATCCTTCGCGTAACAATATGACCCATGTCTGAGGTGTCTCTTGCAGCAGCACGCAGGGCAGCAAGCTTTGCCGCCGTTGATGTTGTGACGTGTGACAGTTTGAACTTGAGCGTGGTTTTCGCGGCCGGAATGACAACGGCACCTGAGGAACTGGTAGATGAGACGGAACCATCGGTATAGATGTGTATTCGGTCCCAGGAGGTCTCATTCATTAATAGCAGCGTCATCTGTTGCAGAGCTATTCTTGGGTGATTGACCTTCTTCTTTACGACCGGAATACTTAGGCGCACCTTAGGCTGTTGCAGGCACCGCAAGGGGAATGAAGGGCTTGCTGCTGGTGTGTATCCTGATGGAAGGCATCTGGATTGCTGACGATAACTTCAGAAAACGTGGAACGAGGTATCTGCGAAGGCAAAAAACGCCAAGTGATGAGATCGGGGACGCGGGAATGATGACGGAAATGCGCCCTGAGACAATCAACTGCAACGTATGTTTGGATCGGATGATCTTTGGCGAGGACGATTGTTGCAGGTGTTGACGCACCGCGAGGAAGTCCTAAGCAAGTGCGCTATGCTTGGCCCTGTAAGCTCTCCAACCAGCGAACATTTGAATTGCACGTATTGAACAACACTGGAAGGCTGTAGCGTAGGTATCCTAGAAATAGAGCTCTGTACAACTGAAGCATGGAGCGTACAGATGTGCCCCATGTTTTCCCGCACATGAATCTCAGTACCTGGGTGATCGACAATTTTTTTCTTCAGGTACGTGCACTGAGGGCTCCAGGATAGATTGTGGTCGATTATTACACCTAAAAATCGATGGGACTTTCCGTAGGCAATAGTGTGCCCATTAATAGAAACTGGGTATGGCGTCATAAGTTTTCGAGTGAATGCAACCAATGCACATTTTCGGTTGATACAGTCAAGCCTTGTGCTTGAAGATATGCTGATGTCAAGGTTGCTGCCCGTTGCAAACGCGCGCGCACCTGAAGCCGAGTAACGGCAGAAGTCCAAAGGCAGATGTCATCTACGTATATCGAGAGGCAGTTTGTCATAGGTAAAACGTCAGCTAGTCCAATGAGTGTCACATTGAACAGAGTCGGACTCAATACTCCTCCCTGAGGCACGCCGCAGTACGTGTAATGTTCAGCTGTGGGGCCGTCTTCTGTTTGCACAAAAAATGTTGCAGTTTCGCCCGAAAGGTGAAGCATCGATTGCGATAGCAAATTAGTAGAGCGCTATTCGGAGTAGGGATAGTAGTTTTATCGGCTGCATAAACTTGGACACATTGGCTTACTAACTCAATATACAATCGTGGTGTCAGCGCGAACAAGCAAACATGAATAGATCACACTGAATGACCGCAGCCAACGACTGTCAAAACGTGGCAGCAAGCGCAAGTTCGCGCGGTCTATAGCGTCAACGGAAACTGAGCGGCAAATGCACAGCCCATACAAAGGTCAGAGCCGTGCGGAGATAAGAGACGGTGCGGACGACCGCCGGGCAGGGAAGTTGTTGGCAGAGGAGAAGCTGCCCCCCCCCCTCCCCCTTTTCCCGTTTCTTGCTTTCGCGTGGGAGATGTAGTGGCAAGATACGCCTTTGGCGCCGGAGCACAGCGCCGCCTCCCTCCCTCCCATACCCCAACAGCCTTTCGCGGGACGGTCGCGTTTGCTTTCCGCCGTGCGTTCGCCCTCCGTGATAGCACGCATCCCCCGCGCGCTTTCGCTCGCGCATACGGCGCGCGGCGACGATTATATCGCCCTTAGAATCTATACGGAACCTCACGGCGACGGCGACGCCGACGGCAGAAATCCGGTTGAAGTGTCCATATGATTTCTATCGCAATAAAAACGACCGGCGAGTTATGTAGTCGGATAACCAACGAAGCATGCGGCCGCCAATTCCAATAGTCTCCAGGGAGGTGACGATTAGAGCACTGCACGGGCCGATTTTTGCGGCCCGGGCCCGGCCCCGGCCCGTTTTTACATTGGGCGGCCCGCCCGAGCCCGATCAAAAGTTTTATGGCGAGACCCGGGCCCGGCCCGGGCCCGGAAATTATCTACGTTACCCGCCCGGCCCGGCCCGCCGCCCCTTTACCTTAAGCCCGAGCCCGGCCCGAACCCGGCCCGAGACCGAAAAATACATGTTTTTCAGAGTTGGGAAGCCCGAGAATACCTCGCAGAAAGCCCGAGCCCCCCCGGGCCCGCGTCAAAAAACCCGAGCCCGGCCCGGGCCCGGGTCAAAAAGCACGCGCCGTGCCCGAGCCCGGCCCGAGCCCGTGAAAAAAACTCCTCTACCCGGCCCGGCCCGGCCCACGGGCCCCGGCCGGGCCCGGGCTTTCGGGTAAGCCCGAGCCCGTGCAGTGCTCTAGTGACGATTGCAGTGATCATGTGCAACGTTGTCATACGCGCCTTTCGCGTCGAGAAAGAGCGCAACTGATATGCGCTTACGGCTTTTCTCCTGCTGTAGAAGGGCTGATGGGAAGAGGGCTGGTGGGAAGGGCCTGAACGGTCTTCATCGGGGTGCCACCGAAGGAGTAGGTTGGGTTCACAGCGGTTTTGGTGTGGCTGATATGCATGGCAGCACTTTTTCAGTGCTAATACAAAGTTTGTTATTGTGGGCCCAGGCGTCCAACTTTACAAAATGTATTTATTTCAACTGCATATGCTGCATAATGTTGCAGTGCAAGTGTTAACTAGTTAAACACATTCTGCGAATATGTATTAGGAACTTGGTTTTGAGGTAATTAATCTTTTTCCTGGCTACAGTTTAGTCTCACAGTGAGATGCATTTTAGTGCAAGCTGAAGAGATTTGGGCAACTTAAGCATACCGACTGCGCAAAGCACTCATGACACATTTTTTCAAGTGCTCAAGTACAAGAACACAAAGACTCAAACATGACAGTGCTGTGTCACGTTTTCTTCAGTGTGTTAGCGTTCTTGCGTGCTGCACGAGCTATTTATCCCCAACTAGCCCATAAGACACCTGCACTTAAAAGAAATGAGTGAAGGAGTTCTGTGAACTTGTACTGAACTAGATTTCACACGCCGAATCGAAGAGTGCACTCTCAGCTAAACGGACGGCATGGCTGAAGACGTACACGTATTTCCCATTGTTTGGGTACTAGTGTCTTTCGCTTTCGCAAGCTATCTTTGCCGCTGGAAACAGCACCGAGCTCGCCCGTTAAACCCGAGTCACCCGAGACCACATAATTCACACACGAAACACGCCGCGGTTCACCACCTGAAGTTGCACACGGTTCATTTACGCCACACCACATGAAGTCGGGAGTGCCGTATTTCAAATCACAGCAGCAGCAAAACGTAACTGAAATTTCATTTCCTTCAGTAGAGTTTCTCAGCTGGGCTCGTTCACCGCCGGTCGAACTCGACGGACGCACTAGGCCTATACGCGTAATGTAAACAACATCGGCGCTATGCCCAAAAAGCTCAAGCAGCGTATATGGTGCTTGTTCTAAAAGCGGGTCTAAATATGTATTCCAAGCTATCCGAAGATTCCGCTCATGAATTCAGTCAGGATTAGGCTGTTTTCCTCTTTGTTCTTTCTTTGGCAAATATTTTGAAGCAGTGGCTTGTCAGTTTCTTACTCAGTCAAGTTCCTCGGTGCGGCCACTAGCTGATTATTTTCTGCCTAATCGCTCGCGGTTGTGCTCGGTTCCGATAGATTTGTTCTTGCTGCGCACAAAGCTTGAAACGTAGCTGTTACATTGTAATACTTTGTAGCAAATATATATAACAGCTAGTAACTCACTTACTCTTGTGGACCGTCACGAAACATTCAGCTTCGATCATTCGTGCGCCATCGGTGTAGCCCGTCATTTATTGTGCATATACAGTGCGCATATATTCAGGTGTGCGCCCATTCACTTATTCATGATACGTCGGCGATAGAGTGGGCGTACGTTTTCCTGCCATTTGGGACAGATGTGTATAGATAACGTGCTACCATGCGTGGCTTAGCCGTGTCCGGGGAAAGGGCGATCCTGGGGGTTGAGTCGATGCTGAGTGCTTGGCCCTTTATGGCCCCTCGGCGGAGGCAACACACCCCTTCGGCCTCGGCTTCACGTAGACGGCACTCCCGGACTGACCCATCCGGGAGAAATCGGTAGTTGCCTTTTCCTATCCTCCTCTCGAACCTTCTTCTTTCTCTCTAACTTTTATTCTTTCCTGTCTTCTCCTTTCTTCTATATTACTTCCGATCTTCTTGGCAGCGAGGGTTAACCCTGTGTGAGTAGCCTGCCTAGGTTATTTCATATTCGGTTATAGTGGTGACGTACAGCTGGCGTCCGCAGGGCCTATGTTTACAGGCACTGCAGCGTTCCCTAGTAGGACTCCATGGTGGGTGGCTGGCGTTTCGTCCGAAACATGAATATTTGCATGGCTTGTTCTTTTCCCGCGCTTTCTGATCGCCCCCAAAAGAGGGTGGCGAAGATGAAGTTTTTAAATTTTTTGGCCGCCAAGTTGAGAACTTTCCACGCTACCACGTGGGACACAGTGAGAAAACTGAAAAGACTGTGAGAGTGATCTCACCCTTTATTGTTGCAAAGACTCCGACAGAGACTATAGGACCAGGTTACAAGGCGACGAGGATGGCCAGCGGTGACCTCCTCCTGGAACTCCGCGACAAGAAACAGTATGATAAACTACAGAATCTAGCGTCGTTTGGAGACTTTCCTGTGACTGTGACCCCGCACCGCACCATGAACACCACCCGCGGTGTTATTTCTGATGACGACCTGTTGGAGCTCACCAAAGATGAACTTTTGGAAGGATTCAAAGAACAAAATGTTTTGACTGTAAAACGAATCAAGATGAGGCGCGATGGCAAGGAGCTGAAGACAAAACATAGAATTCTTACTTTTGGTTCTGTATTCTACCCGAGACCACTGAAGCCGGATGCATTAAATACGTGTCAGGCCATACGTTCCAAACCCTCTTCGATGATTCAAGTGCCAAAGATTCGGCCACAGTTCGCAGAACTGCCGAGGCCATCAGACTTGTGCGAAATGCAGTGCAACTGAGCATCTCTCTGAATCATGCGAAAACTCTCTCCACTGTGTGAACTGTGATGGGGAGCACGCCGCATACTCGCGGTCGTGCCCATCCTGGAAAAAATGTCAGTTTCGCCCTAAGGGCGAAGCAATGAATGCGATAGCAACACAGCAATGTCATACGAAGTAAGGTGAGCGGCTTTGGTAGCAATATGAATTGTAGTAAACATGAGCCGATTAAGTAAGCAGGTGTGCTGCGGCGTAAGTAGACCGACATGGAGAGAGACTCGATGACCGCGAGAAGGGGCGTGTAAAACGGTGGTGTTGATGAGAAGCGCTTCCCGTGGGCAACGCGTGCGAAGGGACACACCTGCAGCGCTGCACTGCCGATCCGGGCAGCATTACATGTGTAGCGTGCGTTGGAAAATGTGGCCCGACTATTACTAACTGAATGAACAAGCGCGGTGTGAGCGCGCACAAAAAAACATGAATACATCACACTGAATGACTGCAGACAGCGACTGTCAAAACGCTGGTAGCAAGCCCATACGCTGCAGCGGGCGAAGGTACGTGCTTCAACAGAAACTGAGCGGCGAATGCACAGTGCATAAAGGTCAGAGCCGTGTGGAGATAAGAAACGGTGCGGGCGAGCGACGCGCGGTTGTTTGCAGAGTAGAAGTGCCCCTCCCCCCCCCCCCTCCCCGCTCCCTCCGGCGCTGGCTTCCCGCTTCCTTGCTTGCGCGTGGGAGAGATAAGAGACTGTGCGGGCGAGCGACGAGCTCGGTTGTTGGCAGAGTAGAAGTGCCCCCCCCCCCGCTCCCTCCGGCGCTGGCTTCCCGCTTCCTTGCTTGCGCGTGGGAGATTGAGTGCGTTCGCTCCCCGTGATAGCGCGCGCCCCCGCACGCTTCCTACGCTCGGGCATACGGCTCGCAGCGTAGATTTTATCTATACGGAACCTCACGGCGACGGCGACGGCAACGGCAAAGCCATTGGCAACGTCTGTGGGATGCAGAAACAAATACGCTTCACTTGATTAAGCCACAGTTAGGTTTCTGGCACTCCGCAACGAGAACGCGGCGTACTGATGTCCTATTCTGTCGTCTCAGAATAGGACACACATTTGGCATCCATAGTTTTTTGCGGACCGGAGATGAACCACCAACCTGCGGTAGATATGGTGAGAGGCTAACCGTCCTCCACCGCTATCATGTCCCTCTGCATCGCAATGTTTCTTGGTGATGAACCGCTGTTTAACACCAATGCAGTCCTCAGTTTCTTAAACGACGTGGTCCTGCATGTTATAAGCCCAATAAATTCATAGCGTATCCTCTCTCCAGAGGATGCCGCTGTGATTGTCGTTTTGTAAAAGTACATGCCCCCAGGCCCTTGTGTTTCAAGGGCTCTGTTTAGGTAGTAGTGTTTCTTGACAATTTTATATCTGACATATCTTTTATATCGTATCATTCTTTAGCAATGCATCTATTATGTTCATAGTACACGTCACTAGTCATTGCCATTATCTTATTACATGTAGATTTTACGCACTTTACAGCGACTATTTTTAGGCCCCTTTACAGTCACGTCACATCTACTTCTTTGAATTCATCACTTCACTTCGACCTAAGACTGGCATGGCGCTCTTTGGCCAAACCTGGCCCTTGCGCCACTAAACTCCAACAATCATCATCATCATCATCATCCAATTGCGCGTTGAAGAATTTCACTTAGTGATTTACTTTTGAACTAGACCAGAAGCGTTTCTAGTGGCTCTCACGCATCCGTAGTTTCTCTATATGTGTCTAGGGATTATTCATGCAGTTAGCCCAATTGCACGTTGAAGAAGGTCACTTCGTAATTTACTTTTCAACTAGACCAGAAGCGTTTCTAGTGGCTGTCACGCACACGTAGTTTCTCTATATGTGTCTAGGGATTCTTTATGCAGTCAGTACAATTTCGCGCTGAAGAATGTCACTTCGTAATTTACTTTTGAACTAGACCAGAAGCGTTTCTAGTGGCTCTCACGCCACAGTAGTTTCTCTATATGTGTCTAGGGATTATTCATGCCCAATTGCACGTTGAAGAATGTCACTTCGTAATTTACTTTTGAACTAGACCAGAAGCGTTTCTAGTGGGTCTCATCCAACCGTAGCTTCTCTATATGTGTCTAGGGATTATTCATGCAGTCAGCCCAATTGCATGTTGAAGAATGTCACTTCGTAATTTACATTTCAACTAGACCAGAAGCGTTTGTAGTAGCTCTCACGCGCACGTAGTTTCTCTATTGTGTCTAGGGAGTGTTTATACAGTCAGTCCAATTTCGCGCTGAAGAATGTCACTTCGTAATTTACTTTTGAACTAGACCAGAAGCGTTTCTAGTGGCTCTCACGCCACCGTAGTTTCTCTATATGTGTCTAGGGATTATTCATGCCCAATTGCACGTTAAAGAATGTCACTTCGTAATTTACTTTTGAACTAGACCAGAAGCGTTTCTAGGGGGTCTCATCCAACCGTAGCTTCTCTATATGTGTCTAGGGATTATTCATGCAGTCAGCCCAATTGCACGTTGAAGAATGTCACTTCGTAATTTACATTTCAACTAGACCAGAGGCGTTTCTAGTGGCTGTCACGCACCCACAGTTTCTCTATATGTGTCTAGGGATTCTTTATGCAGTCAGTACAATTGCGCGTTGAAGAATGTCACATCGTAATTTACTTTTGAACTAGACCATAAGTGTTTGAAGTCGCTGTCACGCACACCGTATGTTCTCTATATGTATCTAACGAATGTTTACGCAGCCAGTCCAATTGCGCGTTGAAGAATCTCACATCGTAATTTACTTTTCAACTAGACCAGAAGCGTTTGTAGTGGCTCTCACGCACCCGTAGTTTCTCTATATGTGTCTAACGATTGTTTAGGCATGCAGTCCAATTTAGTGTTGAAGAATGTCACTTCGTAATATACTTTTCAACCAAACCAGAAGCGTTTCTAGTGGCTTTCACGCACCCATAGTTTCTCTATTGTGTCTAGGGATTGTTTTTACAGTCAGTCCAATTAGCGTTGAAGAATGTCACTTCGTAAATACTTTTCAACTAGACCGGAAGCGTTTCTAGCGGCTCTCACACACCCGTAGTTTCTCTGTGTGACTAGGGATTGTTTATGCATGCAGTCCAATTGCGCGTTGAACAATTTCACTTCGTAATTTACTTTCAACTGGACCAGAAGCGTTTGAAGTGGCTGTCACGCTCCCGTAGTTTCTCTATTGTGTCTAGGGTTTGTTTATACAGTCACTCCAATTTCGCGTTGAAAAATGTCAATTCGTAAATTACTTTAGAACTAGACCGGAAGCGTTTCTAGCGGCTCTTTAACACCCGTAGTTTCTCTGTGTCTAGGGATTCTTTATGCATGCAGTCCAATTGCGCGTTGAACAATTTCACTTCGTAATTTACTTTTGAACTATACCAGAAGTTTTTCTAGTGGCTCTCACGGAATTGTAGTTTCTCTGTATGTGTCTAGGAATTACGCATCTAGTCCAATTGCGCGTTGAAGAATTTCACTTCGTAATTTACTTTTGAACTAGATTAGAAGCGTTTCTAGTGGCTCTCGCGCGCCCGTAGTTTCTCTATATGTGTCTTGGGTTTGTTTATGCATGCAGTCCAATCGTGCGTTGAACAATTTCACTTCGTAATTTATTTTATTGCGATAGCAATTATATGGACACTCCAAGCGCATTTCTGCCGTCGCCGTCGCCGTCGGCGTCGCCGTGAGGTTCCGTATAGATTCCAAGGGCGATAAAATCGTCGCCGCGCGCCTTGCGCTGTAAGTGCAAGTGAAAGCATGCGAAGGCGCGCCGGCGATCGAGGCTCCTTATCGCGCACTCTGCTCTGGCCGACCTGGGCGGCCGCGCGCTCTATCTCGAAAGCCATCTGTGTCGCGGACACATTCCGGCGTGCGCTGTCATTTCGTTCGCGCCTTAGTTCACGTTGATGCGAAAGCCGGCCCGAACATCAATTCGCTCGCTGCTGCCGCTGCGTTTGCACACTCCGGCGCTTTGGCAGCGACTTTCCGGGGTCATTGAGTGATATGTGTTGAAGGTTTGCTTGCGCGCGCGCGACACCACGCTTGTTAATTTAGTTAGTAAGTGGCCATTCCGAAGTGTATACGGACGATAACAGTACTATCCTTACTTCGTATACTTGTCTACTAATTAGCCATCGAAATCGATGCTTCGCCTTTCAGGCCCCACTGTGACTTCATGTGATGTTCACTACTTACGTAACTGCACGATAATAACGTGATTACCTCGCGACACTCCTTTCACTACATGTCTTGTCAATGAAACTGCATCACACAGACTATGATGTGGAAACGTGCGGGGGATATAAGGAGTTTTCAATACGTTTTCATGTGCGGGTTCACCTCCACGCGCGCGGACTCATACTACCTGACTGCGCATGAACCACTGTATTGACGCTACAAGGCAAACACAAGCGTGCCTTCAGCGACGCTTTATATGTCCACACGGCTCCGATTACATGGTACACACAATTTCCTGCCTTGCATACGGCTCTCTATGCAATCATCCCTGCCGCAATAGCGTGAACGCAGTTGTCACCGTGTGCACGAGTAGCCACCAAGAATGCGTCACCAAACAGCCCCCGCAAGCGACCAGCCACGCAAGGTGGCTAACTTGTGTGCCGTTCTATTGAGGTTACGTCAGCCTAGATATGCATGGCAATTTCTCAAAGCGTGTGGTACAGCGTGAAACCGCATGCACGACACGTACTTGTGTTTACTGTGTTGTGCTGGTGTCGTGTATTTACAACATACGCAACCCAATTCTGCAGTCGCCTTCAATTACACTCGCGCCTGCGTTACTTACCGACCCGGCGCATTTCACTTCATCCGCACACGTCAGCGAACACGTTTGCACGTGTTTCACGCTTTCACACTAAAACGAACACACTTGTGATCATGCTCAATTCTGCGTCCCTATCAGTGCGCTATTTTATCCAAGTCGCTCACGTCACGTCTGTTCAGCTGCCCCTCTTCACTGCATCTGCACACAGGGCAATGCGTGACACGCTGCAGTACGAAATACTTCTAGCCGTCTTCACAAGACTACTCATCTTCGTTACATTTACCATACCACGCTTACCATGACGTAACGCTGCATCTTACGTCTCACTCAATACTTCGCGTATAATTCATGACCGGTGTTGCACCGCGGCCTTCGCGTTTGCCGCACCGCTCCACTCATCATCGCTACGTTACATGTGAAAACACTTCTACCTTGAGCCTCGAATTTCGGTTTTACACAAAACGCACTAAGTGGTTCGTTTGAGAAAGGAAACGTTGCCGCTATCTTCTGCAGCCCTTGAGGGGACACAGCTCAGCGCCATACAAACGCACCGCCATGGAGCTTAGCCGCGTATCACCCTTTCGCCTTCTAACTCCCAAAACCACGCACGCACCAAAGCCGTCGCAAACGCGCGTGCGAAATGCCCCGCCGGCTGCACCAGTGACCTTCGAAGAGCCCGCACAGTGCTTTCCGCTGATAAATGACCTTTCGTTGCAGCGCCACCGCATGTTCGTCACCGGCGCGGGGTGAAGGTCCTCTTTGCAGACCCTGCCCGCCTGCGCCAGCGTTTCTTCACTCGTACTAGCCACATCGCTAGCTGCCGGGTGGCCGGTGTTTCTGCAGCGTAGCAGCGCGTCCTTCACGTGCTGCTTCGGACATGCCCCCGCGTATCGTCAGAACAGCGGCCGAACAGCTCCAACGGAACGCTTCTCGCGCTGAAGCAAGGCGGGCTCGCGTACGTGCCCAGACGCAGGAACAACGTGCTGCTGCGCGTGCGGCGCACGCTGCAGCTCAGCGCCGGAGGCGCCAAGACGCGATCCTGCGGGAACACGAGGCCGAGGCGAGGCGACAGCGTCGGCAGGATCATGCAGTTCGGGAGCACGAAGCGGACGCGCATCGTGCCCGCCGTGAGGATGCTGCAGTGCGGGAACGTGAGGCCGACGCGACGCGGCAACGCCGACAAGACCCTGCAGTTCTGGAACACGAAGCGGACGCGCATCGCGCCCGCCGTGAGGATGCCGCAGTGCGGGAACGTGAGGCCGATGAGAGGCGGCAACGCCGACAAGACCCAGCGGTTCTTGAACACGAAGCTCACGCGCATCGTGCCCGCCGTGAGGATGCCGCAGTGCGGGAACGTGAAGCCGACGCCAGGCGGCAACGCCGACAAGACCCAGCGGTTCTTGAACACGAAGCTCACGCGCATCGTGCCCGCCGTGAGGATGCCGCAGTGCGGGAACGTGAGGCCGATGAGAGGCGGCAACGCCGACAAGACCCAGCGGTTCTTGAACACGAAGCTCACGCGCATCGTGCCCGCCGTGAGGATGCCGCAGTGCGGGAACGTGAGGCCGACGCCAGGCGGCAACACCGACAAGACCCTGCAGTTCTGGAACACGAAGCGGACGCGCATCGCGCCCGCCGTGAGGATGCCGCAGTGCGGGAACGTGAAGCCGACGCCAGGCGGCAACGCCGACAAGACCCTGCAGTTCTGGAACACGAAGCGGACGCGCATCGTGCCCGCCGTGAGGAGGCCGCAGTGCGGGAACGCGAAGCCGACTCGAACCGACAACGCCGGCAAGACCCTGCAGTACGGCAGCAGGAAGCGGCCTCGCATCGCGCCCGCCGTGACGATGCAGCGGTGAGAGAACACGAAGCCGACACTAGGCGACAGCGGCGCTTGCCACCTCCTGCCCACAGACACAGTGACCACCTCCTGCCCACAGACACATTTGGCGGCCGCTACCGCGCATTTCGAAAGACAGTTCTTCAATAACCCATTCGGATATGCGTGTGATGTTTGCGATCGGCTTTGGTTTAAAGCTGACCTCTCGCCTGTCCGCGTTCATCACGTGCCCCTGCTCGCTGCCGAGTTTCCAGACGAAGACGTGCATTCCTTTGTGTTGTGCTCAACATGCCGCGGCGCACTGCAAAGGAGTACCATACCGGCCCTCTCTCGAAGTAACGGTTACGTTTACCCGGTCATTCCCGCTGGGCTACCTCCACTGAACTTGGTGAGTGAGCGTTTGATTGCACCTCGTCTACCATTCATGCAAATTCGTCGCCTCATGAACGGCGGAGGCCAGTATGGCATTGTGGGGCCCGTCGTTAACGTTCCTGTGGAAGTGGATACCATGGTTAAATCGTTGCCGCGAAACATTCACGAAGACCATGCCATCAATGTCCACATTAAACGCAGGATTCTCAACAAGACATCATACCTCTCTGGCGTGGTGAAGAAATCTCAATTGAAACCTTGGCTTGACGTCTTGTGTCGGAGTACGTTGTACAGGTACTTTGGTATTACTCTTGACGCCTCCTCTTTAGACGCTCTTCCAGACGACGACGCATTTCAACTGCTCGAAGATTCCGTCGAAACTATACCCCAGTGTCCCGACGTGCACAATCCAGTTGATGCATGCGTGGCGCTTAACGCATTCGAACAGTCCGTGGTGTGGGACGAAGAGCGCTACCTGGCCATAGCTCCTGGTGAACACAGACAACCACTGAGCATACTGTACGATGAAAGAGCAGAAGAGTTGTCCTTCCCTCAGATATACCTTGGGGAGCCCCGGCGCGTAAAGGCAGAAGCTCATCCCACGCCTTTTACATATGCCACCAGTGAGATACGTCGCAAAGACCGTCGTGGTGTTTCACCTCACCACATCCTGTTCATGGCAATGAAAGTGCTCCGATTTAGAGTCAGTCGCGGCCTGGCCGTCACATTTCGCGTCAACGACGACACCGACAAAATTACACGCCAAATGCTTGAAGACGAACACTTCATACAGGATACAATTGACCAAGACATGGCCTTTATGAAGGGCGTTCCCAACACGGTCCACTACTGGCAGCAGCGAAAGAAAGATGTCTTCGCTATGATACGCCAGCTTGGCAAGCCGACTGCGTTCCTCACCCTGTCAGCCTCAGAGATGCATTGGCCGCGATTACTCACTCTGCTTGAGCGGTTGCGCCAGCAAGATCCTACCTTAGAAGTGCACGTGTCGGAAATGACATCCATATACCGTGCTCAGCTCGTGAACAGTGACCCCGTGGTGTGCGCCATTTACTTTAACAAGCTCGTGTGCGTCATTCTAAATGTCCTGTGTAGCCGCAGTCACTCGCCTTTCAAACCTTACCGCGTCGTGGACTACTTCAAGCGCATTGAATTCCAGCACCGGGGTAGTCCGCACGCTCACATCTTACTTTGGTTGGACAACGCACCGTGCGAAACCGTCTCCTCCGACATGCCAGAAACGATCCGCCTCGCAACGCACCTCGTGTCCCTCGATACCTCTGTGTTGCCGCGCCTGCGCACTCAAGTGCACCAACACACGCACACCTGCTACAAGCGCGGAAACTCTCGTTGCCGTTTTGGCGCTCCTTTCTGGCCCACTGACAACACCATCCCACTGAACACAAGACGTTTTGTAGCCGTCTTGGACCAGCCAAAATGAACTAGAACGTCTACAACTATTCAAGATGGCTACAAGACGTCTTTATATGTACGTCTTGAAGATGTCTTGCGAGGGACGGCTTGAAGGTGTCTTGTTAAGCTGTTTTAAGCTATCATCTTGCTAAGACGGCTAAAAAACGATTTGTAAAAACGTCTCGAAGATATCTGTGCGGATCCTTATCCAGGTATATGTATACAATATGCATTTCAGTTCTTTCCGCTGCTTTATACGGTTGTTATATATTTAGCACCCATACTGGCCACGCAGTCTGTACTTAAAAACATGTACATGCACTGCCTTTCCTTTGGTTTAGTCATATTACCATCCTGTAAGGTGTACAATTCCATTGGCTGCGCTGTACGTCCGGTCGTAGCGTCTATACGTATTTCACGAAGAAAAAAAAACATGAAGCAAACGTAAAAAATGTGCTAAATTGAAGGCAGCATACATGCAAGACCTAAGGCCTTTAACCACGTTAATTGAGGAAACTGAAAAAGTGAAAAATAAATTCAAGGGTTGTACGTGCCTAAAATATGAAGCAGACCGTAGGTGGAGACTCCGGATTAATTCTGACCACCTGGGTTCTTTAAGATGCACATCAATCTATGTACACGATCGTTGTTGCGTTTCGATCCTGTCGTACCCGCGATCTCTAGCTGAGCAGCGCGATGCTATAGCCACTTACCTACCGTGGCGGGTAACAGAAAAACGTGTGCCTATACGCTGAGCAGCGGCGCAAATTTAGTGTGAGCGTTAATTTCAGATAGATGAACAGGTGAGTCCGATGATATATTTTTGTGGCAGAAGATCGATCGGGTTTTTACCTGTGCGGTTTTCTGCAGGCTGCCACAATGGGCGTTTTTCGCACGATGCTAGTTCAACCTCCCCGCCAGCGCGTTATTTGACAGTTTTTAGCTCCTACGGCAATCTGCACATTGAGCTGCATCAAAATTCCGCTGTCAGCTGTTCAATCCAGTCGTAAAAAAAAACTATAGTATCGCAACTTCATCAATTTCTTATTACACTTTTCACCATCGTGTACTCCGAAGTTGTGAGACTGAATCGTTCATTTCATCGCTCTTTCAAATTAAATACCTATATACGCTCAAAAGCTATAGCTAAAACTGGCGCTATAAATAATGATGTGCACGTTGGGGGGAGAGCAGCATATCATGGCATTTCGTCTAGACGTGTTCGTTTTGCCCAATTATTTGCAACCACGTACCGCACGGCGATTTTAGAAGTGCACCACATATTGTAGTAAGCTTTGCCCGAAATTTTAATACTGCAACGTTTATTTGCGACATATTTGAAATGTTTTGAATGACCTTGCTTTGTATATTTACTTGGAATATTTTTCACAATAGAAGCGCGCACTTAACAAACTCGTAACACTGCACCAAAACCGATATTGCAGTCACCAGGACTGCGCACGGTTGGCCAGCAGCTCAGTGCAGCCATATACAGCCGATGCATGGCGGGGGGGGGGGGGGGGGGGGGGTATTATGCCAGCGTCTACCTAGATTGGAGCGCTTAAGGCGGGCAAATTTGCTTTCGAAGTAAGTTTGTAGTCCACGTGCACTTCTCACAACGTTTACAAGGGCTTTGCCCAACATAAAACACCTTCGATAATTCGCGGTATCTTTCAGAGCCGCGTATACTGAATCTACTCTGTCTGCTTTGGACGTGTTCTTAGGTGCGCATTACAAAATTGCGATATCGTTTCGTATTGCTATGTCGCAGAGTTTTAAACTTGACACTTTCCAATTTTCGAGACTCTTTCGAAAGACAGCGCCGACATTAAATCAACATCTGCTTCCAGCCCATACTTGATTTTACATTTTATTTTAAATGCAAAAAACGTCATCGAAATCGGTGTAGCGATTCCTGAGAATGTCGATTTCACCATTCCTAACTATCCGGAGCTAACGCTGCAAGCATTGCGCATTTCAGTGCGCGCGCTCTACACGAGCGCGTTTCCGGAGTTTCCTTTCTCCATGCTAACGAAAGGCTAACGGCGCCGTGACTGGCTGAGATTGGAATTTTGGAATTGGAAGGAATTTGGAATTGGAAGGAGGATGAGATTGGAATTTTCTACCTCCCCCCATGCCCGACGGCCCTGGCTGCATAGCGCCGTTGCCTCTTCACAACCACTCTCTCTCGACGCCTCCAACCTCACTTTGCCGTTCTCTCTCACGACCTGCCCTTCGAATCTTTCCTCTTTCGCATCTTTCACGGCGGGAAGCGGCGCCGGTTGCTCGGGCAAGTCGGTTCTCGTCCTTATTTTGTAGCGTTAGCTACACTGGCCTAGCCAAGCCCGTTTCGCGCGGCACATAAAGAGCCGTGCTGCGCATGCGCAAGGATCAGTGATGGCACACGGCTTGCGCACCGGAGCCACCGGAGCCGGCACCTCTCGCGCACTCCGCCGCCGCCGCGCGCGACTCACCGCCGCCGGTCTGCGCATTCCAGAGGAGTGACGTCGTAGCCGTGGTAGACGCACTGGCGCCGGCGCTCGCTCGCGGTGCAGTCGCCGTCTGACACTGCGCTGGAGCTGCTGCGCTTCTGACTGGCTTTTGCCAGTGTGGTATAGCCATGGAGAAGGAGAGCGCAAATGCTGCTCAACAGCGCAGAAGAACAGAGAAGCTTGACTCATCGGATCCCGAAGTAGTTGCCTGGCAATTAGCGGTTGAGCGTAGGAGACAACCAGGAAAGCTAAGAATAATCAGCTGAACCTTTGCTAACGCTACGTATATCCTGGCATAGCCGAGCTAAGCCACTGCAACTATTTTTGTCTTTGAAAACTAGCAGAGCGTGCTCTCCATTTTGTGTCTACGATGCGTTAACCAAGGACCGTTGCTGACCCTCGGAGTACGCGGCGTCGCTTCTTTGACTCGGAAAGCGGATCCTGCCTCGTCGATACGGACAAAAAAAGTGAGTACCGCACGAAAGTGCCTTATTTCTGGGAATTGTTACCCCCAAATGCCCTTTGTATGGGCATGCCACGTTTGCGCGATGCGTTCGAAAAGTATACTGTGAGCTTGCCGCTGTCTTGAATTAAACGTTGATACATGTTTGTCACAGATCAAATAATGCTTGCGAATATCCATTTGTGAATAACTTTCATGACGCGTTTTCGTGTTTTCCTCGATGATCCTGGCAACGTGCGAGATATAGCGCTGCACTGACAAATTTAATTCCTTATTATATTGCAGTCATCCATGGTTCGTGGAATGCGTTCGGGACAGTTAGTGTCCCTGTGGGGGCGAAATGCTAAAACACCCGTGTACTTAGATTTAGGTGCACGCTAACGATTCCCAGGTGGTCCAAATTATTCCGCAATTCCTCACTTTGGCGTGCCTCATAATGCAGATCGTGGTACTGGCGCGTAAAACCCCATAATTTTTGAACGTTAAGGAGAGTCAAATACTCATGACAGGTTTATCACAGCTGCTGCTGTAGGCATGCCGAAACTAGGGCTTCAACTAGCGTCGCTCGTTTGGCGATACAGAACGCTGCTTCCTCTTATAGTGGCCCACCATTCCCGCATTGTTGGCGATCACGAACGCGATCAGGCAATCTTGCGTAGCCGACATAATTTGTTTGGCATGTTTATTGTTATTCAATTCCTGGCTGGCGCGGTAGCGCCGTTCAAAAATATTCCCGCCTGGAATCTTGATGCCCATTGTTCTTGCGTAAAATCGCGCATTCCGTTGCGTGTTACTGCGCTTGCTTGCAACGTGTTACGTTTCAACTCGTATTGTACTGTTTGCGTGTGGGCCACCTGTTTTATTATTTTGATTTCCGTTTAGTGAATTGTAACTTGTAATATGCATTCGGTCGAGCTACAGTGACCCACGTTTCGAATCTATTGATTGCTGGTTGGCACTTCTAAAATATTGCGACTTTGTGGGTGCCTGCTCATGGATGCAGACTCAGGAACACGCCGTTTTGCGCATAATTTTCTTTCGCACTATCAATTTAACCCAGTAACTGTGCGTGGCTTAAATTAATTCGCATCGGCGTTTGTACTACAAGTTATAACCTCAACTCATAATCTACTCGCGCGTAGCGTCAAGCGTTGAGCAAACTTAAACACTTGCAGCGTTGTATCAGCAAGCTGAAGCGCTGGTAAACAGACCGATGCATGAGAGAGTGGTTTCCTGTGATGCGCATAACGATGGGCCTTTGTTATCGCAAGACTAATTATTTGCACCGCTGAAAAGGTCATTTCTTATTCCTATTGTTCCATAGACATGCGGAAAAGTCAGGCCGCATTATTGTTCCAGAGCGGATTATGTGTTCATATACATGGTGTCTTTTTTTAGCGGCAACAATTAAAAAAAAATGCCTGTGGCAGATAGCACAATTATAACCCTTGATCAAAATTACTCGATAAGGCGGCCATTACGTTACGAGAAAGCAATATGCTTTTCGAATAATTTACTTAATTGCGCTAATAAACACTAACTACTTTGCAGCACATATTTTAATCTACGCATTGTAGTTAGTGGGTATGAAATGCATATCGACTTAGAACGAGATTTGAGGACTACGCTAGTTTCGATATAATAATTTTGAATGTGTCCACCGAAATGCATTGGCGTTCCAGTTAGTGTGTGCTTCAATGTATGAATCAGCCTTTTCTTAAAAATTAAGTTTAAAAACTGTGCATTTTTACTGCAAGTTTTCTGTAGTTTTCTGTAGTCTGGATAGCAAGGTATTCGGGAAACTCTTTTCAAATCCAGTTTCTTTAGCAATGATAGAAGCCTTTTCTCGTCGGTGGCATATTCAGCCTGCCACGTGCTCCGCAACTGCAATGTAAACGACATTGTTTCTTCACTTCTGATTCATTTCTAATTCATCTCTTTGACATAATTTCTTGCTTCAAGCGGTTTCAGAGAGACTGCTTTCGCTGACGTAAAGATAGTCGCGATTCGCGCAGGCTGTTCTGTATACAATGCTTGGAACATATCTTCTGAATCTTCACATCTGCCTGTTCATGCTGCAACTAGCGGGCCTAAACGTGGGACATTGACTTCATAGGGTTTCAGAACAATTGCGATGGCCTTGCTCACTCAAGTGACATAGGCGAGGGATATTTCATGGAACGAATGAACATTTCCGGTTATGCTCACTCGGACGTAATCTGTGCAAGTCATTGTCAGAAATCTGGTCGCGAGGATTTTAAAGCAAAAATTTTACGGCGATCCCGGCAAATTTGCTCTAAATCAGAACGCTCAGGGCAGTGGCGTATCAGGTGGGGGTGGGTGACCGGGCTTCCGCCCCTCCCCCTCTCCAAATTTTGTCTATTTCTTTAGGCCGGCGCCCTGCTCCCTTTTGTGCCTGGCACGTCGCCTATATTAACAAAGGCGCGTATCCTTCGAACGTGCGGCTATTATGGGCATTCGCGTCTCAACGCTTCTCCGACGCCTGGGAGCTTTAAAGAACGAAGCACCACAGTCAGGACGATCGCAGTGCTTTAGCTCCCCCAACCCCACCCCTGAAAAAAATATCCGGGCTACGCGCCTGGCTCAAATTACGTCGCGAACATTCTGAGTGCGGTTACCCCGGAAGTGTTTCATTCGTTGCGTAGAACATCGTTCAAGTTGACCAGTGACCTCGCTTGGCCGCGCGTCCTTGAATCGACGCTGCCATTCAACATGTCCCAAGAGGAGGCCTTGTCACGTTTTCTGAAAACCTATGACGCGCGGCGCATATATGTTCCTGCCTGCACGTTGCATCAGGAACATGTGAAGGACACGGTGTAGAATTGTTTTTCGGCGCAAACTGCTACTACATTTAAATCAACAAAAGATGCAATTTCGAAAAAAGGGCTTGCAGCATGTGTATGATTTGAAAACGAAAAATGTCGCTTGCGATGTAGTTGTGGATGACGTGGCAACCTCCAACCATGGCACTGGCCTTCTTGGACAAGGATGTTGTTATCGCCAAGAATCCGGATTTCACGGTAGTATATCGGGAGCTTGCTACCGGGGCTACAGATAAGGCCGAATCGCAGCGATGGCATTATTGCATCTGCATACGGAAGATACCTAGGTCGGATTTCTAACAGTTAGTGTTTCCAAACAAGGCTGCGGTATAAATGAGTCGGAACTCTTACCAGTCATATGCAATAAAATCTTTTTATAGCGAAGCCCAAGGGGGAGCCAAAATTACGTCATTATATTCATTACTGCCGTTCACTGCAATACATGCGCAATGTCGCGCACAAATTTCAACTTGTATAGAAGAAGACGGCTTTTCGGCCAGCAGAACCACTACATGGCCACGTGCTCGCTGAACTTCTGATAAAACAGCAAAAGAAACTTCGGTGTCCTTAACACACCACTTCTTAGCATCTGACACGATTGCCTTTACGATAGCTGCCTTCTGTTTCAATGTGATGATCTTTCGTTACCGCTTTTATTTATAGTGTGTATATATTGACAGTCAATATATATATTTATTATAGTGTGTATATATTGACAGTCACCGTGTTTATTCCTTATTTGTTTCTTCACTTTTTTTCCACAACGGGAAGACTTGGTAACTTTATGGAATACATTGTGTTGAAATAACCTACGTCGTGTTCAGATTTCACGTCTTCTGCACTTTAGACTAAGTATATTTACACTCACTATCTTTTGTAAATACTGTAAAATAATTTAGGGCTTAATTAGCTAAATACGAACGGCTAGAAAAGGTCATGCCTTAGTTGGCAAGTAGATGTTTAAAGCATTTAAAAACGTTTTCAAGACATCCTCAAAACGTCCAGCAGAACGTTTTGTAGCCGTTTTCAAAACGTTCGCAAGATGTCTTGCAAGACGCTTTCTAGCCGTCTTTAAGACGTCTACCAGTTGTCTTGCAAGACGTCTGATATCCCAAATATGGCGGTGCATTAGACGGTCTTAGAGACGGCTACCGAACGTTTTAAGACGTCCGACAAAATCTTGGTAAGATGTCTTCAAGAAGTCTTAATATCTTGCCAGAACGTCTCCAAGACGTCCTGTAAACGTTTAAAATGGTTTTGAAGACGTCTTGCTTATCTTGTCAAGACGTCTTGAAGACGGCTTCTAGACCAATGTGTGTTCAGTGGGCATGGTGCTACTTCCCTATCCGCCCACACAAGACGATGCCGAAGCCACGCGGCGCGACTCAAGGAACGCTTCTTGCAGATGCACGCCGCTCTTGAAAGCACGCACTACGACAGCATCGGCCAATTCCTCGAGCACCATGCTGTCACTACCGAGGAAGAATACGTCTCCGTGCTTCGCGCTGGCGTGACGCGCCCGACCTTGTTTATACAACGAACAGTGCAGCAAAAGTGGATTAACGTATTCAATCCGTGGGTCGCCTCCATGCTCGACTCAAACATGGACCTTCAGATCATCCTTGACGCCTACTCGTGTGCTGCTTATGTCGTGGATTACGTAAATAAGTCCAATCGCGGGGTTTCAAACCTGCACAAAGCCGTGTCGGACATTTTGGCAGACACTCCAAACATACCTTATGGCCAGGCTCTTCGGTTACTCGGCGTTAAGATGCTCAAGGCTGTTGAGATGAGTGCTCAGGAAGCTGCGTGGACACTCCTCCGACAAGAGATGTCCGAGTCCAGTAGACGGATCACCTACATTGCCACATGCCTACCGGAAGAGCGCACGCGCGTTCGCAAAACGCGCGCGCAGATGGAAGCAGCCGGTCTCGACGCCGCGTCAACGGATGTATGGAAATTTGGGGTGTTGCGCAGATATGAAGACCGCCCAGACAATTTGCAAGACGTGTGCTTGGCAGACTTTGTGGCGCATTACAACGTGCACACCTACCAAAAGCGCCGCGACCCAGCCGTCATTCGTTACCGCTGCTACTCCATCGACGAATCACTCAACTACATGCGGGAAGCAGTCACACTGTTCCTTCCTTTCCGCCGGGAAGTAGACATTTTGGATGGCAATGCTTTTGAGCACATGTACGCAGAGAACGTGGACGCTTTGCTGCTCAAAAGATCTGAGTACAACAGTAAGTTCGACATTCACCAGCTGCGCCACATATGCCTCCAAATGTGCACCGACGACGCCCATAGTAGCGAACTACACACTGTCACTGACCCACACCACGTTCCTTTGGTCGACCAAAACGACGACGAAGATTTGCTCGGACCACCTGATGCTAACTCCGTAGCACCAAAAGGTACGCTGCGCCGCCGTCTGCACGCGTCAGGATGTCATGACCGGGGACGCCTACAGGGAAATGATGCGTCTCGCCAACAAGGAACAGTTCGAAGTCGTTCGCGAGGTGATCCACCGCCTAACCACACCGACTTCTGACCCACTCAGAATCTTCTTGACTGGTGTTGCCGGTTGCGGCAAGACCTTCGTTCTACGCCTAATTATGGATGCCTACAACCGCTACACTAACACCGCCTCCACTTGCACGCACAACGCGTACGTCGCGTGCGCCACAACAGGCAAGGCAGCGGTTGCCATCGGTGGGCTCACTGTACACGCCGCCTTCAAGCTCAGTATGCGTGCCGACGGGGGCTTGCGCGACGGAGACCTCAACTCCTTCCGTACAGCGTTCGCGAACGTCAAGTGCGTCATTGTAGACGAATGCAGCATGATGAGCAGTGATACTCTCGCACGTGTCGACCACCGCCTGCGACAGATCAGTGGCAACTACAACGACCCTTTCGGCGGTTTGGACTTCATAATGTGCGGTGACTTGCGCCAGCTGCCCCCTGTCCGCGCCAGCGAGGTGTACAAACGCAGCAAAACACGCAACAACATCTTCAACACCCACGTAACTTGGCATCACCTATCCTACTTCCCGCTTGTGCAAGTCGTCCGGCAGAGCGACGCCACATTCTCCGCCGCACTCTCAAAGATCGGCGATGGTCATGCACTCGAAAAGGAAGAAATCGACATGTTTCAGGCCCGCTTCGTTTCCAAACAGGACGCAAACTCCCGCTGTCCTCACGCAGTCCGGCTATTCTACTCCAACAAGGATGCCGAGGCGTACAACACGCACGACGCCGTCCAAGACGTTCACGATATTCACGAGGCTAATGCAGACGACTCCATCATCGGCTACCGCACCGATGCTGAGTGTGAGAGCGCAAAGCGTCGGCTACACTCGCTTACCACTGCTGAGGTTGGTAACCTCCCGCGAAAACTCGTGCTATGCTTAGGAAAGCCCTACATGCTTACACTAAACATTGACGTGTCCGACGGCTTGGTTAATGGGGCGGTGGGTCACCTCAACCACGTGCAGTTTGACGAAATGGGCCTCCCAAAACGTGTGTGGCTCCACTTTCACTGCCGAGCAACTGGCAACATTGCTCGCCTGAAGGCCAACCCGATTCGCCAAGTTGCTGGTTCTGTCGTACCTGTCGATTCCGTCCCGATAGAGCTGCGCACCGCCACTGTGACTTTGGACAGAAGAACGGGTGTGTCCTGCCGTCGCAAGCAGTTCCCCTTGATGCAAGCGAGCGCTGTCACGATACATAAGTCGCAGGGCGGAACGTACAGCGAGGTGGTGTACGATTACCACAAGCGCCATCCCCAAAAGCTAGTTTACGTTGCGTTGAGTCGAGCCACCACTCTGCACGGACTCTACTTAACCAACGCAGAGGATGACTTCACCTTCTACCACTGCAGAGAAAACCCGGATCGGGCCTTGTCGGACGAATTTCGTCGCTTACAAAACCATAAGCTCAACACGATCACCGCCAAGTGCTTTGCCGTCCTCCACTCACCGCATAGCTTAGCGCTATGCAACATCAACGTGCGCTCCTTGCCTGCACACGCCTTCGATGTGTCGCACGACCACGTCGTTCGCGAGGTACCAGTATTATGCTTGTCGGAAACGTGGACGGACACTGCCATCGAATTGCCCGGTTACAAGTGCGTTACCCTCGCAAAGCGACACGAGCGCCGAGCTGCTGGAGTCGCCGTGTACGACCACTTCGGAGGAACCACGCTTTCACCGCGAAACGTTCCGTACCAACTCAACACGCTGCCGCAGATGAGTTGTGGCGATGCGTGCGCCATTCAAACATCACAGGGCTTCATCGTCGCAACTTGCTACCTATCACCAGGAACCTCGCGGTCCGACGTCACCGACTTCTTTCTCCGTAACTTCCGTGCGGTGTGCCTTGAGAATGCGCCGGTCATCATCACTGGAGACTTCAACGTCAATGTGCTTCGCCGTGAAAACGAGTGGCTTCTCGCTTTTCTTGATGCCGAACTTGGACTTCGCCTCTTGTCGGACGTCACACAGCCGACTACGCGCAACAACACCTGTTTAGATCTTGTGTTCGGAAAGGGCATCGCATCCCGAGTGCACTGCGTGACATTTCCGACCTACTTTAGCGATCACAAGCCGGTTCTCGTGGTCGTCGAGTGAACTGTGTGCAATTTATATTTCCTGTGTGTTTGCAAACACACGTAAGACTATACTTCGTGCTATTTCATTACGCGGATCATTAAATACCCCTACTTACTTGTTCTCATGTGTTCATTGCATTCCTGTCATTCTAAGCACATTCGCCCCATCACGTATGTGCCCCCCGTGCCCACTGTCGCACGCTGTGTGATCTGCTGTGCGCGCGAGGACGGCCACACCAGTCCGGCAACGAGCCGACACTGCTGCTCGCCTTCTACCTTTATGTGCGCACTGCGCTATCTTCCCCCGCGCCCTATAGTCGAGCCTATCTCACAAGCTCATTGTCCGACGCGCGCGACAGATGCACTGCTGCCCGGATCGGCAGCGCAGCGCGTACAGGTGTGTATGTACGCACCCTTCGCGCCTGCACGCGCTGCCCACGGGAGACGCTTCTCATCAACGCCACCGTTTCACACGCGCCTTGTCGTGGTCATCGAGTCTCTCTTCATGTCGTCTACCGATGCAGCACACCTGCTTACTTATAAGGTCATGTTTACTACAATTCATATTGCTACCAAAGCCGCTCACCTTACTTCGTATGACATTGCTGTGTTGCTATCGCATTCATTGCTTCGCCCTTAGGGCGAAACTGTGACATTTTTTTGAACCAGAAGCGTTTCTAGTGGCTGTCACGCACCCGTTGTTTCTCTATATGTGTCTATGGATTGTTTATGCAGTCAGTCCAATTTCGCGTTGAAGAATGTAACTTCGTAATTTACTTTTGAACTAGACGAGAAGCGTTTCTAGTGCCTCTCACGCAACCGTAGTTTCACGGTTGTTTCACGGTTCAGTTTCACGCAACCGTCACGTAGTAGTGACGCTGAAGAAAACAGTCGTAAAACTGTGTACGACGACACTGGTTGTTTATTGGGCGAACCTGTGCCCACAAAAGCAAGGTACACTCAAAGCACAACGATAGCGGCGAACACAGTCGGCGATCGTCAAAAATCTGATCAGCGGCGAAGCACGTCGGCTTTTATACCTGAGTTATCGAAGGTTCCAAATTAATCCCTGATGCCCGCGTGTCTTCCAGAAAGTTCGCGACAATTCGCGTCGGTCATACAATCAGATAACATAAGCGTCGGTGAAAACATGCAATGGAAAGAAGCATCGAGAACGTTCTAGAAACTTCCGATACAGGCGCGTCCTGCGCCGAGCGATAACGTTTAACATTTGTTAGCCGGTGGAAAGCGGCCACCGGTGAAAGATAAACATGTATACGTGTCAATACCCTCCCCTTAAAAGGCATCGTCCCGATGCTACAAACACGAAAGCGAAAACAAAACCATGCGTAATAAACAACAAACAAAAAAAACCAATAACAAAGTAACGAAGTACCTAAGGTCGTCAGCGGGCGTAGAAAGGTTTAAGACGCACCACATGGATGACTTCAGGTCGTGCCCGGCGCCGCTGTGATTGCGAAATGCCGTCTGGCACGACCTCATAGTGCAGTGCGCCAATACGTCGGATTATCTTATATTGTCACGTTCCTCCTTCGATAGCGACCGGCTAGCGTAACTTACAACCCTTTCTAGTCCGTCAGTCCTCTGCACAAGCAGGGCGCCGAGTCCTACGCTGCTTGCGTCGGTGTGGACTTCGGTATCGGCGTTTTCGTCGAAATGCGCGAGGATGGGCGGCGATTGTAGGCGTCGCTTCAGTTCTTCAAATGCTTCGATTTGCGGCGTCTCCCACTTGAACTCGACGTCGGCCTTCGTGAGGTACGTCAGTGGCTCGGCGATCCGTGAAAAATCCTTGACGAAGCGCCTGTAATAGGCGCACAGGCCAAGAAATCTACGCACTGCCTTCTTGTCGGCGGGCGGAGGAAAGTCAGTGATGGCCGCCGTTTTCTGTGGGTCAGGGCACACTCCAGACTTGTTGATGACATGGCCCAAAAACAAGAGCTCCTCGTATCCGAAGCGGCACTTTTCTGGCTTCAACGTGAGTCCGGAGGTCTTGATAGCTTGAAGAACTGTTTCAAGGCGCCGCAGGTGTTCTTCGAAGCTTGAGGCAAACACAACGACGTCGTCCAAATACACGAGGCAAGTCTGCCACTTCAAGCCTGCCAGTACTGTATCCATGACGCGTTGGAAAGTCGCAGGTGCCGAGCAAAGACCAAACGGCATGACCTTGAACTCGAACAGTCCGTCTGGTGTTATAAAGGCAGTCTTCTCCCGGTCCCTCTCGTCGACTTCGATTTGCCAGTAGCCGGTTTTGAGGTCCATCGACGAAAAATACTTTGCGTTGTAGAGTCGATCCAAGGCGTCGTCAATCCGTGGGAGGGGGTATACGTCCTTCTTCGTGATCTTGTTGAGGCGACGATAATCGACGCAGAAACGTAGGGTTCCATCCTTCTTCTTCACTAATACCACGGGGGACGCCCACGGACTCTTGGACGGCTGGATGATGTCGTCGCGTAGCATTTCGTCGACTTGTTGCCTTATGGCCTCGCGTTCGCGCGCCGAAACTCGGTACGGGCTCTGACGGAGTGGGCGGACATTTTCGTCGGTTATGATGCGGTGCTTGGCGACAGGGGTTTGTCGAACTTTTGACGACGACGAGAAGCAGTCCTTGTATTGCAGGAGCAGAGCTTTTAGTTGTTCTTTCCTATGCCTGGGAAGGTTCTGATTGACGTCGAAAGTTGGTTCAGGTACTATAGTCGTCGTTGCAGGTGCACTGGAATCCGTGAAGGCGAAAGCACTGCTGGCTTGTACTATTTCGTCGATGTAGGCGACCGTGGTGCCTTTGTTAATGTGCTTGTATTCGGGGCTGAAGTTCGTGAGAATCACCCTTGTTTTCCCTGCACGTAGCTCAGCTATGCCTCTAGCGACGCAAATTTCACGGTCGTGCAGTAAGTGATGATCGCCCTCGATGACGCCCTCCATGTCTGCAGGCACTTCGGTACCGACGGAAATCATTACGCTGGAGCGAGGCGGAACGGTGACTTGTTCGTCTCGCACATTCAAGGCATGGTAACTGATGTCTGTATCCGGTGGTATCGCGTTGTACGTTGAAAGCGTTACCGACTTGGACCTTAAGTCGATGACTGCACCGTGTTGGTTTAGAAAGTCCATGCCTAGGATGACATCCCTGGAGCAGTGCTGCAGGATTACGAAGCTCGCCTGGTAAGTGCGGTTTTTCAGTGACTCATGCTGTGCAGATTCCAGCCGGCGTTATTAGGTGGCCTCCCGCTGTACGGATATCGGGTCCTTGCCAGGCAGTCTTCACCTTCTTCAACTTGGCGGCGAACGGGCCACTGAAGACGGAATAGTCGGCTCCAGTGTCGACGAGAGCAGTGACGTGATGACCATCGATTAGCACGTCTAAGTCGGTAGACCGTCGTCTGGCGTTGCGGTTAAGTCGTGGCGTCGGATCACGGCTGCGTCGGCTTGCTCCGCTGCTGCTACGTCGCGTCGGTAGGTCTTCTTTCGGCGGCTAAGTGTTGTCGTTGCCGGCTAAGTGTTGCCAGGCGGTGTGCTGATACCTCGTCGTGGTGATTCGCGAATCTTCTTCGTCGGCGGCGGAGGATCTTCGGTATTGCGTCGTACAGCAACCGCACCTCCATCGGTTGCTGCCTTTAGTTTCCCGGGTAAGGACTGGGAGATCGGCCCCGAGTGGGACCGGTGTACTGACGGTGATGGGGCGAGATGTAGCGGCCTGGTGACGGCGAGCGTGAGGGTCGTCGTGGTTGCCACTGAGCTCCGGCGAGGTAGTCGGCGATGTCACGTGGTCGCTCGCCAAGCTGTGGACGTGGCGCGTTGACGGCGAACCCTCGTAGGCCCATCTCGCGGTATGGGCATCGGCGGTAGACATGGCCGGCTTCCCCGCAGTGATAGCAGAGCGGGCGGTGGTCGGGGGCGCGCCAAATGTCCGTTTTTCTCGGGTAGCTGCGCTGGGCGACGGACGGGCGTGCTGGCTGCGGCGGCGGCGCTGGGCGACGGAATTGCGGCGTTACGGGGCCCTGGCGCGAGCGCGGAGGGGGGCCTTGACGACGGGCGACGGCGGCGTATGTCATCGCTTCCGGCTGGGGTTGCGGCGATTCGAGAAGTCCTAGCGATTGCTGGATTTCCTCCCGCACGATATCGGCGATGGAAGCAACTTGAGGCTGCGACGACGGTAGCAACTTCCGCAGCTCTTCGCGTACTATCGCCCTGATGGTGTCTCGTAGGTCGTCGGAAAGTCCTTGGACTTCGGCGTAGTGTGGCGTCGAACGGCGATTGTATTGCCGGTTGCGCATGTCCAGTGCTTTCTCGATCGTCGTAGCCTCCGAGAGAAAGTCTTGGACTGTTGTTGGTGGATTCCGTACCAGTCCGGCGAATAGCTCCTGCTTAACTCCCCGCATGAGCAAGCGAACTTTCTTGTCTTCGGGCATAGCTGGATCGGCGTGCCGGAACAATCGAGTCATTTCTTCAGTGTACATACCGATGCCCTCATTCGGGAGCTGTACACGGTTTTCCAGCAAGGCTGCAGCTCTTTCTTTACGGACGACGCTCGTGAAGGTGTCCAGGAAGGCGGCTCGGAAGAGGTCCCAGGTTGTTAGTGTCGTGTTCCGGGGCTTCCATGAACGAAGAGGCAGACTGTACTTGAACAGGCTTTATTGCATGGTGGCAACTTAAAAGTGGCAGAATTACAGCCAAGGAATACAAGGACAAAATGCACACCCAGCCTTGAAGCCAGCGATTATATACACATAGTGGGCGAGGGTGATTTGATCGCGATATGGGCCGCGTGACAGCAAGGAAACGCTATCACGCTATGACGCAAGTACACGTGTACAGATATGCGACATCCCCCCACACTTATTTTGGAAACACGGGTATAACCGCGACAGTTTATGGCACATAGCGATCAGGTGGGCGGCGCTGTCTCTGTGGGTAACGATGTTCGTTTGCAGAGTTTGAAGGCTCCACCCATTCACGCTGAATGATCGCCGTGGTGCCGTTATCGGTTGAAGAGTCGGCAGCTGGGACCTGTACTGGAGGTTCTTGATGTCTTCTCACGAAGAGTAGCTCGAAGTCAGTGGTGTCGGCGTTACGGTGGCTAGATGGGTAGGTGTGCCGACCGAGCGTAGTTCACCACTTCTCCGCATCATGACGCAAAATTGGCGCTGCGGACAGTAGAAAGGTTCAGCGGCGCGCAACGGCGGCTGCGCTGTGTAGACGAGCTGCGTGTCTGATAGTATCGCTTGCCTCTGATTGTATATTTGAAGTGCGCGTTATAATACCGTTCTGGGCAGTGTAGGCCAAGCCAGAATGAGGAACTTGTTGTTGTCGTCTAGTCAGAAAAAACGAAACGCTGAAGTAAATTTTCTAGCTTGGCAATCGGTCACATTTATTGATATAAACGCTCCAGCCCATTGCATTAAAGACGTAAATGCATTTTTTCCATGCATAAAACAATACTACAATGGTTTTATACGGTATGTGAAACCGTGTTTACATGATATTTAGCGAGTTCTAATGCTTCAATTTCGAGAAATCCAGCTATTGTTTTATTGCTGCGTCAGTTACGGTATCTAAATTGGTGCGAGAAGAATTGTGTTGGTAAGTGCATATGGTTCACTGTTTCATTGTAATAAAATAAAGCAATATGTCTTGGACTAGATTCGTGAATATATTTAAAATACAAGAAAAGCTCTCGTAACTTGAGTCAGCAGACACACCAACATAAATTTGCTAGCGCCAGCAAGGCCGCAACGTTGGTCCACCACATCATAGCATTGTTCACAGCACACGCCTCATCTTCAGGTGCTTCCTCTTCTCCCTGTTACTTTCGCGCGCCATGTTCTTGCCCTTTACAAGAAAGTAAAGGCGTGTAATTGAATAGAACTTCACAACATCGTTTGTGAGCTCTTTCTTGTGCCGCTTACAGCCGATCAAATTCGGGGGATTCAGCTGCAGAAAGGATGCAAAGTTGGCGATACTGTTCCTTCGTAACTCATTTAAACTGAAGCACAGCTTGAAGGCGTCTTCGATCGATGCTACCAGTTTTTTTAGTGCTTCAGAAGGGAGTAACAGCCCTGACCTACTCATTCTGTTGAATTCAGTAATGTCCCTGAGCAATCGGAGCACTTGGTTCTTTGCAGGAACTTCCTTGCTACATAGCCTGCTATATAGAATATCAGCCTAGAATCACTTTTCTTTTCCCTGTAGCAGCGCAGCGGTGCTCGATGTCGCAGGCGCTGAGCACCTCATGTGCGGCTTGCAAATTTCCAATGTCGAGGAGCTCATGGACGTACGCTTTTCGGTGTACCGCTTGCTCATTAACGTCGCCGATACAATCTAGCCACCGTACCGATACTGAGCAAGCTACTGAGCAGCTCGGGGCGAACATTTCCGCTGTCAGACAGCGGAACAATTCCGCAGTCTTTCTCGCAAATTTAGAGCCCGACTTGCAGTTTGGAGCGAAGCAGTAGGTCTCCTTGGTGGTCTTCTTTGGTGGAGCAACGCCGCCGCTAATCTCGCCGGTCATCTTTCCTACCTGGAACATTCCACATCGCTTAGGAACTTACAAACAGTACGAGAGATGCGGAGCTCTTCACCTTTGAAACTGACACGAACAGACGACATACAACTATTCCAATACGGGCGTTATTTTTTTTTGCTCGCCGCCAGTCCGCCAGCCCCCTGTAGCAGACGACGTGCGCTGCGGAACCTTTCTACTGTCCGCAGCGCCAATTTTGCGTCATGACGCGGAGAAGCGGTGAACTACGCTCCAGAGGCGCCGGTCGGCACACCTACCCATCTAGCCACCGTATCGGCGTTACCCTTGCGGATGTGGTTTTGGTGACGCACCCACTGGAAAACACCACGTGGAGTCATGACACTTAAACGGTATGACACAGGTCCCGTACGCGCGAGAACTGTTGCACAGAGCCACTTTGGTCCAGGTCGAAGGTTGCGCACCCGAACGTCATCACCAACACCGAAGATTTTCTCACGACACGGGTGACGCCTTGTCTGACGAAATTGGCGCTGTGACACTTTGTTCTCGACCGATGGTCGCACCAGGTCTAGCCTTGTCCGTAGGCGCCGTCCCAGGAGCAAGGTGGAAGGAGCTTCCCCTGTCGTAGCATGAGGCGTATTACGATACGCCAAAAGGAAGTCTGCTATTTCCGCAGTCGCTATCCTCGGATTGGTCTTTCGAAGCGCTGCCTTCAAAGTTTGGACAAAACGTTCCGCCAAGCCGTTGCTGCTTGGATGATACGGTGCGGTACGTACGTGTCTTATACCCCTTTGCTTGAGGTAGACTTGGAATTCTGCAGAGATGAACTGGCTTCCGTTGTCGGACACCACTGTTTCCGGAAAACCAAATCTGCAGAAAAGTTCATGAATACATGCTATGGTTGCTTCTGAAGTAGTAGTGGTCATGGGACATACTTCTGGCCACTTCGAATGAGCGTCGACTACCACTAAGTATGAAACACCTTTTATGGGACCTGCAAAATCGACGTGCAGGCGTTGCCATGGACGCGTCGGCCAGGACCAAGGATGGAGCGGTGCTTTCACTGGTAAACTGCGTGTCTCAGCGCATGTTTGACAAGCGGCAACACATCTCTCTATGTCATGGTCGATGTTTGGCCACCACACATAGCTTCTTGCCAACTCCTTCGTTCGCACCACTCCCGGATGTCCCTCATGCAATTCATCTAGGACAAATTGACGAAACTTTTGTGGTACCACAACACGCATTCCTAGCATGACACAACCTTGATATAAAGAAAGCTCTAGCTTCCTGTAGAAGAATGGTTTCAGGTCTGCAGACACGTTAGTCGGCCAGCCTGACAAAATGTGCTGTACTACTTGACGAAAAACTGGATCACTTGCAGTTTCTTCTGCGATTTGTTTACTGCAGACAGGCATGCTGTCTAAACGCAAAAGCAAAAAATTTTCTTCGGCCGCATCCCTGCCAGGTTGCTGAAGTGGAAGGCGCGACAAGCAATCAGCGTCCACATTCTGAGCTGAAGGGCGATACTGCAAAGAAAAAGCATATGCAGAAAGTGTGACTGCCCAGCGCTGAAGTCTGGCGGCTGCTATCGCTGGAATGCCTGTTTTGGGTCCAAATATTGTCTCAAGTGGCTTATGGTCAGTGAGCAACGTAAAATTGCGTGCGTAAACGTAGTAATGAAACCTCTTGACACTAAACACCAGGGCTAATGCCTCTTTCTCTAGTTGGCTATAACCTTGTTCAGCCTTTGTCAGTGTGCGTGAAGCATACGCTATTGGATGAACTTGCCCTTGTAAAATGTGCGACAGAACCGCACCTATTCCATAGGCGGAAGCATCACACGACAGCTGCACTGGCCAACTGGGGTTGTAGTGTGTCAAAATAGGCTTTGACGTTAGCAGTTTCTTTACATGTACTAACGCACTTTAACAAGCGGCATTCCATTCCCAAGCTTCGGTCTTGCGTAAGAGCTTGTTCAGGGGAAACAGTATAGAAGACAGATTCGGAACAAACTTTCCATAGTAATTTATGAGCCCTAGCAGCGACTGCAGTTGCTGCTTATCTTTCGGAGTCGGTGCATTCGTGATTGCGACCAACTTTTTATCTGTCGGCCGAACACCGTCTTTCGTTATCACATGACCTAAGTATTGGAGTTCATCGCGAAAGAAATCGCACTTGGAAAGTTTTAGACGCATTCCGCGTTCTGATAGCCGTTTCAGCACTGCTTCGAGGTTAGACAAATGTTCTGCTTCCGTGCGGCCCGTGATCAGTATGTCATCGAGATAACACGTCACGCTGTTCAGTCCTTTCAATGCGTTATCCATAATACGCTGAAATATTGCGGGAGCCGACGAAATGCCAAACGGTAAGCGGTTGACTAAAAATAGACCTTTGTGCGTGTTCAGCGTCAGATATTGCTTGGACTCGTCATCCATTTCGACCTGCTGGTACGCTCTGCTCAAGTCTATCTTCGAAAAATGTTTTCCACCTGCAAGTGCGGCAAATAGCTCGTCCGCTTTTGGTAGAGGATACCTTTCGATGTCGAGTATTGGGTTTAGCGTGACTTTGTAGTCACCGCATAATCTGACTGAACCGTCGCGTTTGACCACTGACACGACAGGCGTAGCATATGGGCTCGTTGTAATGGGTGTAATTATCCCTAGCTCTTGTAGCTTGGTTAATTCGTATTCGACAGCAGTTTTTAGTGCGAAAGGCACACTTCTAGCTTTGAAAAATTTAGGTCTTGCCTCATCCTTGAGGAACAGAGTAGCCTTTTCACCTTTTACTGTGCCGAGTTCGTCCTTGAACAGGTCTTGATAGCGGCTTAGCAAGGACTCGAGCTCAGGCGATTTCTCGGAGCTGCTTGTCTTCCCCAGCTGCATGTGGCGAAGACCTTGGATTTGCGTCCAATCCAGCTGGAGGTGCTGCAGCCAATTGCGCCCCAGTAGCGGCTGGCCATCCTGGCGTAGCACGTACAATGGCAGGCGCTGGGTCTGTGCGTTGCACTGGACTGCCACAAATGCTACTCCGCAGGGCTTCACACGTTCATTCGTGTAGGTTCTTAGGGTAAGGCTTGTCCTGCGAAATTGAGCACTTGGAAAAAGCGAACGAAACTGTGAAACAGACATAACTGATAGAGCGGCTCCTGTATCGAGTTCCATGTTCACTGGTAGGTCGTTAATGGTAACTTCGACCATGATCGGTTTTGCTCTTACTTCTGCAGCGGCTTTCACGCTTTGCAAGTTGCTGTGCGGCAGTGCCAGGGTACGAACATGTCGCTTATGTTTGCCTGGCGATTCTTTAAACTGTCTGCTCCGACAAGCACGCTTGATGTGGCCCTTTTTGTTGCACTGAAAGCATTTGGCATTCATATACCGACAAGAGTTTGCTGCGTGTTTCAATGACCCGCAGCGATAACATGAGGCAGAAGTTTGTTCAGTGCTGTTAACTTTGTGGACGTCATATTCTGTCGGTGGCGTTGATCGCGTAGCAGACGCACTTTGAATAGCCGCTTCGATAGCTATTGCACGATCGACTGCTGTTTGAAACTTAAGCTGGTTGTCTTCTGCAAATAAGTTACGTTGTATGTCAGCACGAAGCAGCCCACAAACAAATCTGTCCCTTAAGGCTTGATCGAGAAAAGTGCCGAACTCGCAAGTTTGTGCGAGCCTCCGCAGCTCTGCGGCATACTCAGCAGTAGTCTCTTGCGGTAATTGCGAGCGGCGATGAAATTTGGCTCTTTCTCCAATAATGGACAGTTTTGGGACAAAGTGGCTTCGTAGTAGCTCTAGAAGTTGCTCAAAACACTTCTTAGTGGGAATCTCCGGAGACGTTAACGACTTCAATAATGCGTACGTCTTCGGTCCTACCATGCTTATCAACGTATCAGCCTGCTGCTCAACCGGGACCTTGTTAGCCCGTAGAAATGCTTGGAGCCGTTCCTCGTAACTAGTCCAATCGGCGGAAGACTCATCGAATGGTTCTACTTGCCCCAATTGTGACGACATGGCTGCGTTGACTTGTTGTCTCGTGGCCGTCTACCAGGGTCCAGGCTATCTACCAGGATCCAGGCTGTCTACCAGGATCCAGGCTGTCTACCAGGATCCAGGCTGTCTACCAGGATCCAGGCTGTCTACCAGCATCCAGGCTGTCTACCAGCATCCAGGCTGTCTACCAGCATCCCACCCTCGTCGCCAAGACTATGTCGTGTTCCGGGGCTTCCATGAACGAAGAGGCAGACTGTACTTGAACATGCTTTATTGCATGGTGGCAACTTAAAAGTGGCAGAATTACAGCCAAGGAATACAAGGACAAAATGCACACCCAGCCTTGAAGCCAGCGATTATATACACATAGTGGGCGAGGGTGATTTGATCGCGATATGGGCCGCGTGACAGCAAGGAAACGCTATCACGCTATGACGCAAGTACACGTGTACAGATATGCGACAGTTAGTGAACGTTCCCTATTCTCGAACCAGGTTCTGGCGCCATCTTCAAGAGAGAAGTAAACATGGCGCAGCTTTTCGTCGCAGTCCCACTTGTTGGACGTAGCGACCCGGTCGTATGCCTCCAGCCAGCTTTCGGCGTCTTCACATGGCGAACCGCAGAAAGTCGGCGGCTCCCTGGATTGTTGCATCACGACCGCAGATGTTGGCACAGGGGCTGTCATGGTAGCTGCTGCCGAGGTCATGACTTTTGTCCTCTTGGTCTTCTCAGGTAGGGGTTCGCACTCCGGTGGCAGGTTCAGTAGCCTGCGACTAGCTCGCTGGTCGGGGTAGACGTCGACGTCTTCTAGACGGTGTGGGCTTGGCTCACGGCTGGACGGGGGGGTCCGGTACAAGGACATAAAAGCACCTCGACCAGATGTCACGTAGTAGTGACGATGAAGCAAACAGTCGTAAAACTGGGAATGACGAAACTGATTCTTTATTGGGCGAACATGTGCCCACAAAAGCAAGTTACACTTGAAGCACAACGATAGCGGCGAACACAGTCGGCGATCGTCGAAATCTGATCAGCGGCGAAACGCGTCGGCTTTTATACCTGAGTCATCGAAGGTTCCAGATTAATCCCTGATGCCCGCGTGTCTTCCAGAAAGTTCTAGACAATTCGCGTCGCTCATACAATCAGATTACATGGGCGTCGGTGACCACAGACGACGGATAGAAGCATTGATAACGTCCGAGAAGCTCCCAATGCAGGCGCGTCCTGCGCCGAGCGATAACGTTTAACATTTGTCAGCCAATGTTGAAAGCGGCCACCGGTGAAAGATAAACATGTGTACGTGTCAATATGGTCCGAAATAGCGACGCAACAGTTTCTCGCTAAGTCCTCGTCGGCGAATCGGAGTCCAGACCCAAACACGGTCGCCGGGCTGGTACTCGACGTAGCGTCGTCGAAGATTGTAGTGTCGGCTGTCGGTCCTCTGCTGGTTCTTGATGCGCAGGCGGGCGAGCTGTCGACCTTCTTCGGCACGCTGCAAATAAGTGGCAACGTCGACATTTTCTTCGTCAGCGACGTCTGGTAGCATGGCGTCAAGCGTCGTTGCCGCGTTCCTTCCGTAGACCAGGTTGAACGGCGCCATGTGCGTCGTTTCTTGCACGGCCGTGTTGTATGCGAAGGTCACGTACGGAAGGATGGCATCCCACGTCTTGTGTTCGATGTCGCCGTACATTGCCAGCATGTCGGCGATGGTCTTATTTAGGCGCTCGGTGAGGCCATTCGTCTGCGGGTGGTAGGCGGTGGTGCGGCGATGGCTTGTCTGGCTGTACCGCAGGATGGCTTGAGTTCTGCCGTAAAGGCCGTGCCTCTGTCGGTGATGAGGACTTCTGGGGCACCGTGACGCAGGAGGATGTTCTCAACGAAGAATCGGGCTACCTCGGCGGCACTGCCTTTGGGCAAGGCTTTTGATTCGGCGTAGCGGGTGAGGTAGTCCGTAGCGACGACGATCCATTTATTCCCGGACGTCGACGTCGGAAAAGGCCCCAGTAAGTCCATCCCGATCTGCTGGAACGGTCGGCGAGGTGGCTCGATTGGCTGTAGAAGTCCGGCTGGCCTTGTCGGCGGTGTTTTGCGTCGCTGACAGTCCCGGCATGTCCTTACGTAATGGGCGACGTCGGCAGAGAGGCGAGGCCAGTAGTATTTTTCTTGTATCCTCGCGAGAGTGCGAGAAAAACCGAGATGTCAAGCCGTTGGGTCGTCATGGAGAGCTTGCAGAACCTCTGGACGCAATTCTGAGGGTACCACGAGGAGGTAGTTGGCTCGGAGAGGCGAGAAGTTCTTCTTTAGGAGAATGTCGTATTGCAGGAAAAACGACGCCAATCCTCGCCTGATACCTTCGGCACAATGACGGTCTTGCCTTCCAGGTAGTCTACAAGGCTCCTTAGTTCCGGGTCGGCTCGTTGTTGTTCGGCGAATTCGTCGGCACTGATGGGTCCCAAGAAAGTGTCGTCATCCTGGTCGTCTTGTGGCGGCGGTTCGACGGGAGCGCGAGACAAACAATCGGCGTCAGAGTGCTTTCGCCCGAACTTGTAAACGACGGTGATGTCGAATGCTTGAAGTCTCAGGCTCCAGCGTGCGAGGCGACCTGAAGGATCCTTCAAGTTAGCTAGCCAACACAAGGCGTGGTGGTCGCTCACAACTTTAAAGGGCCTGCCATAGAGGTAGGGGCGAAACTTTGATGTAGCCCAGATGATGGCGAGGCACTCTTTTCTGTTGTGGAATAATTTGCTTCCGCCTTCGATAGCGACCGGCTAGCGTAACTTACAACCCTTTCTAGTCCGTCAGTCCTCTGCACAAGCACGGCGCCGAGTCCTACGCTGCTTGCGTCGGTGTGGACTTCCGTATCGGCGTTTTCGTCGAAATGCGCAAGTATTGGCGGCGATTGCAGGCGTCGCTTCAGTTCTTCGAATGCTTCGACTTGCGGCGTCTCCCACTTGAACTCGACGTCGGCCTTCGTGAGATACGTCAGTTGCTCAGCGATCCGTGAAAAATTCTTGACGAAGCGCCTGTAATAGGCGCACAGTCCAAGAAATCTACGCACTGCCTTCTTGTCAGCGGGCGGAGGAAAGTTGGAGATGGCCGCAGTTTTCTGAGGGTCGGGGCGCACTCCAGACTTGTTGATGACGTGGCCCAAAAACAAGAGCTCCTGATATGCGAAGCGGCACATTTCGGGCTTTAACGTGAGTCCGGAGGTTTTGATTGCAAGAACTGTTTCAAGGCGCCGCAGGTGTTCTTCTAAGTTTGAGGCAAACACAACGACGTCGTCCAAATAGACGAGGCAAGTCTGCCACTTCAAGCCTGCCAGTACTGTATCCATGACGCGTTGGAAAGTCGCAGGTGCCGAGCAAAGACCAAACGGCATGACCTTGAACTCGAACAGTCCGTCTGGTGTTATAAACGCAGTCTTCTCCCAGTCCCTCTCGTCGACTTCGATTTGCCAGTAGCCGGTTTTGAGGTCCATCGACGAAAAATACTTTGCGTTGTAGAGTCGATCCAAGGCGTCGTCAATCCGTGGGAGGGGGTATACGTCCTTCTTCGTGATCTTGTTGAGCCGACGATAATCGACGCAGAAACGTAGGGTTCCATCCTTCTTCACTAACACCACGGGGGACGCCCACGGACTCTTGGACGGCTGGATGATGTCGTCGCGTAGCATTTTGTCGACTTGTTGCCTTATGGCCTCACGTTCGCGCGCCGAAACTCGGTACGGGCTCTGACGGAGTGGGCGGACATATTCGTCGGTTATAATGCGGTGCTTGGAGACAGGGTTTTGTCGAACTTTTGACGACGACGAGAAGCAGTCCTTGTATTGCAGGAGCAGAGCTTTTAGCTGTTCTTCCTTATGATTGGGAAGGTTCTGATTGACGTCGAAAGTTGGTTCAGGTACTACAGTCGTCGTTGAAGGTGCACTGGAATCCGTGAAGGCGAAAGCACTGCTGGCTTGTACTATTTCGTCGATGTAGGCGACCGTGGTGCCTTTGTTAATGTGCTTATATTCGTGGCTGAAGTTCGTGAGCATCACTCTTGCTTTCCCTTTGCGTAGTTCACCTATGCCTCTAGCGACGCAAATTTCACGGTCGAGCAGTAAGTGATGATCGCCCTCGATGACGCCCTCCATGTCTGCAGACACTTCGGTACCGACGGAAATCATTACGCTTGAGCGAGGCGGAACGGTGACTTGTTCTTCAAGCACATTCAAGGCATGGTAACTGATGCTTGTATCCGGCGGTATCGCTTTGTGTGTTGAAAGCGTTATCGACTTGGACCTTAAGTCGATGACTGCACCATGTTGGTTTAGAAAGTCCATGCCTGGGATGACGTCCCTGGAGCAGTGCGACAGGATTACGAAGCTCGCCGGGTAAGTGCGGTTGTTTACCGTGACTCGCGCTGTGCAGTTTCCAGTCGGCGTTATTAGGTGACCTCCCGCTGTCCGTATATCGGGTCCTTGCCAGGCCGTCTTCACCTTCTTTAACTTGGCGGCGAACGCGCCGCTGAAAACTGAATAGTCGGCGCCAGTGTCGACGAGAGCGGTGACGTTATGACCATCGATGAGCACGTCTAGATCGGTAGACCGGCGTCTGGCGTTGCGGTTAATTCGTGGCGTCGGATCACGGCTGCGTCGGCTTGCTCTGCTGCTGCTACGTCGCGTCGGAAGGTCTTCGTTCGGCGGCGATGTGTTGTCAAGGCTGTTGCTAGGCGGCGTGCTGATATCTCGTCGTGATGATTCGCGAATCGTCGTCGTCGTCGGCGGCGGCGGAGGATCTTCGGCATTGCGTCGTACAGCAACCGCACCTCCATCGGTTGCTGCTTTTAGCTTCCCAGGTATGGACTGGGAGATCGGCCCCGGGTTGGGCCGGCATACAGGCGGCGATGCGGCGAGATGTAGCGGCCTGGTGACGGCGAGCGTGAGGGTCGTCGTGGTTGCCACTGGGCTCCGGCAAGGTAGTCGGCGATGTCACGTGGTCGCTCGCCAAGCTGTGGACGTGGCGCGTTGACGGCGAACCTTCTTAGGCCCATCTCGCGGTATGGGCATCGGCGGTAGACATGGCCGGCTTCCCCGCAGTGATAGCAGAGCGGGCGGTGGTCGGGGGCGCGCCAAATGTCCGTCTTCCGCTGGTAGCTGCGCTGGGCGACGGGCGGGCGTGCTGGCGGCGGCGGCGGTGGACGACGGAACTGCGGCGTTACGGGGCCCTGGCGCGAGCGCGGAGGCGGGCCTTCACGACGGGCGACGGCGGCGTACGTCATCGCTTGCGGCTGTGGTTGAGGCAATGCCGGAACTTCTGGCACTTCCAGTGATCGCTGAACCTCTTCTTTAACTATGTCAGCGATTGAAGCCACCTGAGGCTGCGATCTTGGGAATAATTTCTGTAGTTCTTCCCGTACAACCGCTCTGATCGCCTCGTGCAGGTCGTCGGCGCCTAGAGCTTGAGCTTCGGCGTAGTTTGTCAGCGCACGGCGGTTGTATTGCCTGGCTCGCATTTCAAGCGTCTTCTCGATCGTTGTCGCCTCCGAAACAAATTCTGCCACAGTCTTGGGCGGGTTGCGCATCAATCCGGTGAATAGATGCTCCTTGACGCCCCGCATCAAGAACCTAACTTTCTTTTCTTCAGACATGTCGGGGTCGGCGTGGCGGAAGAGGCGAGTCATCTCCTCCGTGAAGATCGCGATGCTCTCGTTCGGCAATTGAACTCTGGTTTCCAGGAGAACTTCAGCCCTTTCTTTTCGTACGACACTCGTGAAGGTCCTCACGAAGTTCTCGCGAAATAGGTCCCAAGTCACCAGGGTGGTCTCTCTGTTCTCAAACCATGTTCGAGCAGCGTCATCCAACGAAAAATAGACATGGCGCAGCTTGTCATCGTCGCTCCATTTGTTGAATGTCGCGGTCCTCTCGTACGTCTCCAGCCATGTTTCAGGGTCTTCAGCTGATGATCCACGGAAGGTCGGTGGCTCCCGAGGTTGCTGCAGCAGGATAGGGGACGCTGGGGCTGCCATTGTGGTCGTTGACTTGGCCTTGATCGCTGTGGTCTTCTCGGGAAGAAGTCCGTATTCTGGCAAAAGTCCTTGCTGCCTACGGCTAGCTCGCTGGTCCTTGGCGACGTTGGTCTCGTCCTCCGGTTTCGGGCTTGGGTCCCGGCTTTGCGGGGGCGTCCGCTGCATGGACACAAAAGCACCTCCACCAGATGTCACGTAGTAGTGACGCTGAAGAAAACAGTCGTAAAACTGTGTACGACGACACTGGTTGTTTATTGGGCGAACCTGTGCCCACAAAAGCAAGGTACACTCAAAGCACAACGATAGCGGCGAACACAGTCGGCGATCGTCAAAAATCTGATCAGCGGCGAAGCACGTCGGCTTTTATACCTGAGTCATCGAAGGTTCCAGATTAAACCCTGATGCCCGCGTGTCTTCCAGAAAGTTCTAGACAATTCGCGTCGGTCATACAATCAGATAACATAAGCGTCGGTGAAAACAAGCAACGGAAAGAAGCATCGATAACGTTCTAGAAACTTCCGATACAGGCGCGTCCTGCGCCGAGCGATAACGTTTAACATTTGTTAGCCGGTGGAAAGCGGCCACCGGTGAAAGATAAACATGTATACGTGTCAATATGTGTCTAGGGGTTGTTTATGCAGTCACTCCGATTGCGCGTTGAAGAATGCCACTTCGTAATTTGCTTTTGAACCAAACCAGAAGCGTTTCTAGCGGCTCTCACGCAATTGTAGTTTCTCTATATGTGTCTAGGGATTGTTTACAAATCCAGTCCATTTGCGCGTTGAACAATTTCACTTCGTAATTTACTTTTGAACTATACCAGAAGTGTTTCTAGTGGCTGTCACGCACCCGTAGTTTCTCTATTGTGTCTAGGGATTGTTTATACAGTCAGTCCAATTGAGCGTTGAAGAATGTCACTTCGTAATTTACTTTTGAACTAGACCAGAAGCGTTTCCAGTGGCTCTCATGCAACCGTAGTTTCTTTATATGTGTCTAGGGATTGTTTCTGCATCCAGTTCAGTTGCGCGTTGAACAATTTCTCTTCGTAATTTATTTTTGAACGAAACCAGAAGCGTTTCTAGTGCCTCTAGCGCAAATGTAGTTTCTCTATAAGTGTCTAGGGGTTGTTTATGCAGTCACTCCGATTGCGCGTTGAACAATTTCACTTCATAATTTACTTTTGAACTATACCAGAAGTGTTTCTAGTGGCTGTCACGCACCCGTAGTTTCTCTATTGTGTCTAGGGATTGTTTATACAGTCAGTCCAATTGAGCGTTGAAGAATGTCACTTCGTAATTTACTTTTGAACTAGACCAGAAGCGTTTCCAGTGGCTCTCATGCAACCGTAGTTTCTTTATATGTGTCTAGGGCTTGTTTCTGCATCCAGTTCAGTTGCGCGTTGAACAATTTCTCTTCGTAATTTATTTTTGAACGAAACCAGAAGCGTTTCTAGTGCCTCTAGCGCAAATGTAGTTTCTCTATAAGTGTCTAGGCGTTGTTTATGCAGTCACTCCGATTGCGCGTTGAACAATTTCACTTCGTAATTTACTTTTGAACTATACCAGAAGTGTTTCTAGTGGCTGTCACGCACCCGTAGTTTCTCTATTGTGTCTAGGGATTGTTTATACAGTCAGTCCAATTGCGCGTTGAAGAATTTAACTTCGTAATTTACTTTTAAACTAGACCAGAAGCGCTTCTAGTGGCTCTCACGCACCCGTAGTTTTTCTATATGTGTATAGGGATTGTTTAAGCATGCAGTCCAATTGAGCGTTGAAGAATGTCACTTCGTAATTTACTTTTGAACTAGACCAGAAGCGTTTCCAGTGGCTCTCATGCAACCGTAGTTTCTTTATATGTGTCTAGGGATTGTTTACGCAGTCACTCCAATTGCGCGTTCAAGAATGCCACTTCGTAATTTACCTTTGAACTAGACCAGAAGCGTTTCTAGTGGCTCTCACAGAATTGTAGTTTCTCTAATGTGTCTAGGGATTGTTTATACAGTCAGTTCAACTGCACGTTGAAGAATGCCACTTCGTAATTTACTCTTGAACTAGACCAGAAATATTTCTAGTGGCTGTCACGCACTCGTAGTTTCTCTATTGTGTCTAGGGATTGTTTATACAGTCAGTCCAATTTAGCGTTGAGGAATGTCACTTCGTAATTCACTTTTCAACCAGACCAGAACGTTTCTAGTGGCTCTCACGCAACCTTAGTTTCTCTATGTGTGTCTAGGGATTGTTTATGCAGTCACTCCGATTGCGCGTTGAAGAATGCCACTTCGTAATTTACTTTTGAACTAGACCAGAAGCGTTTCTAGTGACTCTCACGCAACCGTAGTATCTCTTTATGTGTCTATGGATTGTTTAGGCAGTCAGTCCAACTGCACGTTGAAGAATGTCACTTCGTAATTTACTCTTGAACTAGACCAGAAGCATTTCTAGTGGCTCTCACGCACCCGTAGTTTCTCTATATGTGTCTAGGGATTGTTTATGCATGCAGTCCAATTGCGCGTTGAACAATTTCACTTCGTAATTTACTTTTGAACTATACCAGAAGCGTTTCTAGTGGCTGGGACGCACCCTTAGTTTGTCTAATGTGTCTAGGGATTGTTTATGCAGTCACTCCGATTGCGCGTTCAAGAATGTCACTTCGTAATGTACTTTTGAACTAGACCAAAAGCGTTTGTAGTGGCTCTCACGCCATTGTAGTTTCTCTATATATGTGTCCAGGGATTCTTTATGCAGTCAGACCAGTTGCGCTTTTAACAATGTCACATCGTAATGTATCTTGAACTGGACCAGAAGTGTTTGGAGTGGCTGTCACGCGCCCATAGTTCTCTATTGCATCTAGGGATTGTTTATAAAGCCAGTACAATTTCGCGTTGAAGAATTTCACTCTCGTAATTTAATTTTGAACTAGACCACAAGCGTTTCTAGTGGCTCTCACGCAACCGTAGTTTGTCTATATGTGTCCAGGGATTGTTTATACAGTCAGTCCAATTTCGTGTTGGAGAATGTCACTTTGTATTTTCTTTTAACTAGACCAGATGCGTTTCTAGTGGCTCTCACGCAACCGTAGTTTCTCTATATGTGTCTATGGATTGTTTATGCAGTCAGTCCAACTGCACGTCGAAGAATTTCACTCTCGTAATTTAATTTTGAACTAGACCAGAAGCGTTTCTAGTGGCTCTCACGCAAGCGTAGTTTCTCTATATGTGTGTATGGATTGTTTTGCTGTCACTCCAATTGCGCGTTGAAGAAGGCCACTTCGTAATTTACTCTTGCAGTATACGAGAAGCGTTTCTAGTGGCTCTCACGCAACCGTAGTTTCTCTATATGTGTCTAGGAATTGTTTATGCAGTCAGTCCAACTGCACGTTGAAGAATTTCACTTCGTAACTAACTTTTCAACTAGACCACAATCGTTTCTAGTGGCACTCACGACATAGTTGTTTCTCTATATATGTCTAGGGATTGTTTATGCATCCAGTCCAATTGTGCGTTGAAGAATGTCACTTAGTAATTTATTTCAACTGGACCAAACGCGTTTCTAGTGGTTCTCACGCAACCGCAGTGTCTCAATATGTTTCTAGGGATGCTTTATGCAGTCAGTCCAATAGCACGTTGAAGAAATCACATCGTATTTACTTTTGAACTAGACCAGAAGTGTTTGAAGTGGCTGTCACGCACCCGTAGTTTCTTTATTGTGTCAAGGGTTTGTATATACAGTCAGTAAAATTTCGCGTTGAAGAATGTCAGTTCCTATATTACTTTAGAACTAGACGAGAAGCGTTTCTAGTGGCTCTCACGCAACCGTAGTTTCTCTATATTAAGTCTAGGATTT